>NC_046154.1:95802277-95944777 GCF_011064425.1 Rattus rattus
TTCAGTTCCGGAGGGGTGTCGAGCACCCGCCAATCACAGTTAATAGAATAAATTGTTATGGTGCTCGAAAATGAAGAAGACGATGCAGAAGTCGAAAACACTTTATTCTCCAGCAATGTCTCTCCAGTCTGTATTCGTATTGGTGACTTTTCTTCTCACTGTGGAAGGGAACTGGAAGAAGCAACTCAAGGGAGAACTGACTTATCTTTGCACACAACTTCAGGGGATACAGTCCCTCGTGACAGGAAAAGCAGGGCTGACTGCCGAAGTGGTTCAGTTCTTGGTGGCACAAGCTCTCAGAATGTCCTATTCCTATCTCAGTAGATAAGGAAGTAGAGAGCTTGAGTCAGAACCTGAAGTGGATATTAGCTTCCAGTCTCCCCCTCTCTAGTAAAGTGCTTCCAACAGCTAGGCCCCAACTCTTAGGGGTTCCACAACCTCCCAGTGTTGGTAGCACCAGCTAGAGACCAAGTTTTCAAGCACATGAGCTGGCAGGAGACACTTGAGCTTTGAACTAGAATAGTATTCAGCAGAAATGCACACACTAATGTTCACAGCTATGCATCCACAGCAGCCTGCCTGTCAATCATAAATGGGTAAATAGAACCACACCTTATTACATGCTGAAAACAATGGTGATGTACCGCTATGGGCGACATCAGAGAAGACTGTCCTGGACATAACAGTGAGCCTTCTCTGGCCACTGCATGCTTACTGCAGGAAGGGGCACAATGGCTAGCAAGGATCACTGAGGTGCTCCATGATGAGTTGAAATGTTTGGTTATAGTACTGTCTAATAAGTTATTCCAAATTTAGGAGCTTAACATAACAACCATTTCATTGCTTGTCATGATTCTATGAGTCAGGAGGTCAGGGCTAGGCTAAGCAATTCTTGTGTTTCATGTGGTTTTGAACGAGGCCTCTGAACAGTTCAAGAGAGCTCGCCTTACAAAGTCGGCACTTCAGCATCATCTGCAGAAGGCTCGCCTCCACCAACACTGTGGACAGTGTGGCTGTGTATGCCCTTTACTGAGTCAGTCTCTGGGCCATTAGACTCCAGGTGTTTCTGGAAACAGTTGCTAAGAAACCCAGCAAGTATCATCTAATCATCTTATGCCCTAGCTTAAGGGTCACTGCATTATGTATTATGTTGAGTCAGAGAAGTCAGGATGGCCAATCCAGAATCAAGAAAAGAAGAGGAAGAGATTCTACTGCTTTGAGGAAGGGATATATATACACAGAGACTGAGAACTGTTGGTGGTTATCTTGGAAACAAGCTTTCTGTGTCTCTGTTTGGGCGGGGACTCTATCTCTTCAGTTTGTGACAGTCCATCATCTACACACTTGTGATGTGTACCTTTCTCTGTGCATACAATTGCAACAAAAGAGTTCACATTTGAACTCGATTATTAAACAGAATGACTCCAGTTGCTCTGAGCAGGCTGGCCTCTTTGTGGCCCTCCTGTATCTTAGTGGACATCCTTGCCTCCCCAGAGTCTCCTGGCCCCAGTTCCAGTTCTGTGTTCTTGAGTTAGAGATGTGAACTTTTGGGCCTCTTTTCCTGTGAAGTCCTCATTCCAACAAGGAAGGAAAGCAACACCTGCCTCATTACTGTGAGGAAGAATGAGACAACTTTAAGGAAACTTCCAACTTATCCTGGATGCTCTATGAATGAACTTCGTTTCCATTCAAACTTTGGAACCTCCACAGACTCCTGACTCCTCTGCTGACAGGAATTTGGAGTTTAGACTTCTTAGAAGTCCTGACAGGATTCCAGTGAGCCCACACCCTCCCTCCTTCCTGGGGTCCTTTCCTATTAACAGAATTCTATAAGTCTGTTCTCTCGCACCTGCCACCCTACATGGAGGACCTGGATCCCATGTGCTGAAAACACTCTGTGGCTTCTAGAACAAGGCCAAAGTCCCCAAGCGAAGTGACAAGTGAATCACCTCAGCTAACGCTTAGTCACTGTTAGGTACTTTCCACACAGACACATTGAGATGGTTACCAGAGAAAAGTCTGCCCGCCGACCTCACAGCTGCCCAGAGAAAATGTTGTTGTAACCTTTCCTTTGCAGGGGAAAAAGCAGCATCACTTTCCCTTCCCTTCCCTTCCCTTCTGGAGTGAGATGCCCTGGCAAGTGAGCTGAAGTGCTTGTTTTTGTTTACCCTGGAGGAAGTCTCCAGATAGTTCTGAATCCAGGGCTTTGAATATGAGGCCGGCCCTTCAAGTCCTAAGCACTTAATGTCTAAGTGTATAAACAACTCTTCAGAGGACACTGTCACAGGCCATCCAGATTGTGGGCCCTCCCAGCTAGCTCTCTGGTCGTCAAGAGGAACCTTCAGGCTTTCAGATCCCAGAGAGACAGTGATGTGGGGTCCAAAGACCTCATGTTGATGTGGAGCGAGCTCCTTTCTCATGCTTGTTATCCCAACAATCAAAGGGTGAGGCAGGAAGACTACCATAAGTTCAAGACCAGCCTGGGCTACTTGGTGAGTGCTGGGCTTGCCTGGCCGACGATATGACATAGTTGTTTGTATGTTTGTTTGTTTAATAAACAAAATGTCCTCCCTTTCATCTGAGACATAGATTGCAACTTCCTGACCCCCTGCTCCTGCTTCTTAGTAATGAGTATTAAGAGGACTCACCCAAAGATGAAGGGAAAGGGACGTGAAGAAATGATCACAGCCCAGAACTCTCGCCCTCTGCCCTGGTTCTTCAATCATTTCTGTGCAGCCCTTCTCTATTTAAATTCCCTCTTTTACTTCACATGTACTATCTCATTCTCTCCTCTCCTCTCCTCTCCTCTCCTCTCCTCTCTGTTATCTATATTTTTTCTGCCTTGTTTTTAAGCCTCAGTCCTACCCCTAATTCATTCATAGCCATTGCTCTGGCTGGTATAGCCTTGGTGTGTGGCTATTGAAAGCTAGCCAGACTCTGGTTAAAAAACATTGCAATTCTTGGCCAGTGTTTCTCTTCTTCCAAATGAGGGTGATGTTTCAGGCATGGGAAGTCCAGCCATCCATTTAGGCCCCAGAGAAGAAAAATAGCAAAACCTTTGTGTGTGGCCTTAGGTGGATGGTGAAGTGGGCCTCTGCATACTCACAGAAATAAGTCTGGTGTTTCAGAGAATTGTGAAATGTGTGCAGGCAATGTGTCATCCCAAAAACAGTGAGTCAGTCTCCAGGCCCAGGCCCAAAGCTGGCCGCCTTTGCTTTCTAAATAGAAAGTGTATTACTGGCTGCCCTGGCATTAGCAAAGGAGCCGTCAGTGGCTGGACAGAGACGTAGAGGAGACGTGCAAGTCCGTATATCACAGATTCCCAGGAAAATCAGGCTGTTCCCCTTTTCCTATTCACTTGAATCTGATGTGTGTGTGTGTGTGTGTGTGTGTGTGTGTGTGTGTGTGTGTGTGTCAAGTTTGCCCTTCATCATTTATTTCAGCTCCAGCTTCCAGAGTGACCTTCCAAAGTAAAGTCACAAAACTGCAACAAGGTGGCCTAGATAACCTGAATATGATTATCAGTCTCTATCAAACAGAGTTCAAAATCTCATCCTACCTTCAACTAACACTGTGCAGAGAAGGAGGGAGGGAAAGAGGGAGGAAGGGAGGGAGGGAGATGAGATAGAGACTGACAGACGGAGACAGACAGACAGAGACAGAACATTCATGCATATGTATGTGAGTAAATTTCCAAGCTCTCTAGAATCATAGCATCACATCAACTAAGAGGACCTGTCTGTCATGTACACAAGTGCTGTGTGTATGTGTGCATTCATGTATGTATGTGTGTGTGAGAGTGCATAAATATGTATATCACTGGGTTTTAAAAAAATCTCTTTAGTTTCAGTGTCAATTCAACTAAATAGAAAAATCCTGCCTGCTCTTGCATGAAGTTTAAAGGGGGTAGCAACACTCAAAGTGACTTGTCAAAGCAGGGGATCATGGCACTCAAGTGTCCTTCTCTAAGGAGAAGATGCTACAGTTTGGAATAAATGTCCTCAGAGACCTATGTATTCAACACTTGGTCCTCATCCTGTGCTGCACCTGGGAGGTCGTGAGATGAGGATATAGAATCTAGTGAGATGAAAAGAGGTCATTTAAAAAGCGTGCTCTTCCTGGGTTCGGGTCCCCAGCTCCAAAAAAAAAAAAAAAAGTGTGCTCTTAAGAGGATTTGAGGATCTCTCTCTCTCTCTCTCTCTCTCTCTCTCTCTCTCTCTCTCTCTCTCTCTCTCTCTCTCTCTCACTAGGAGTGATCAGCTTTTCTATTTATGACCACAATGATGGACTGCCACTCCAACACTATCAAATTCTGGACCAACAAGAGCATGGATTGAAACCAGGAACCAAAACAAACTTCTCCCCTTTATATGTTGAATACTCCGGGTATTTTTGTCAGACAGAAAACTGACTACCAAAAAGTAGTCATAGCCTTAACCCCTCTTCATTCTCCAGCCTTCAGGTTGTCCTGTGGGTTGTCCTTCCAGAGAGTGTGAGCACTAGGCAACGTCAGTGTCAGGAACAGCAGTACTACTACAACAACTTTGCCCCATTTGCTAGGGAAACGGAATATTAAGAGAAGACACACAGGACCCAGAGTCTTCTGTGCCAGCATCGTGGGCAGGCAGGGCTCCCTTTCATCCCTGGCAAAGCAGATGCCAGAGTCATGTGGCTTCCACAACACCAGAGGAAGTGATGCAACCACCATCTAGCTTTGGGTCAGCCTGGAGAAAAGTATTCTGTTACAGTGTGGGTGGCGCTGGCTTTCAGCTCAGCCTTGCACCCTCTCGTAGGCCCACAGCAAAAGGGCAAGTAGAGCCTGCCTTGGAGCAACAATGGCCATTCACCTTGCCCTCTGTACCACTATTCCAGCCCTACAGAGGGCTCAGCCAGACCAGTCATTTCTGACCATGGCTCATCCTTTCCCTGCCCCTTGTTCCAGCTCATAAGCTGTCCTCATGACAAACACCTGTTTCTTTTGGCAAGGACCCCATAAGGTCCAGCCACACACTACTGACTAGATATGCACAAGAAGCAATATAATTGACTTCAATTATAATAACTACATCCATTAAAAACCTATGTAATGTTCATTCAGCAGCCTAGGTAATGTGCAATTAATGACATTACCATATGAATTGTGTACTGGGTCACTAATATGCAGATTATGTATAATGTTCAACATCTGTATTAATTATAGCACATGCCAGAAAAAAATGCAGCATTCAAAACTAGCAGTCCTGTCTTGGTTCTAAACCGTTTTGATTGTGCGCAAACTCCCTTTCATGGGGGAACTTTTTCTTTCATTGGAATATTTGCTTCCAGCTCTTTTATGCAAAGATGACCTTTACTGTGAAAAGGGAAAAAAGCTCTGAGAAGCTGGTTAGAGCTGTGCTTGGGCAAACCTGAGAAACCTTTATTATATATTGCTCTGGGAGAAAGCAATATATAATAAGGACCGGGTTCAGATTTCTGAGTTCTCTCCTAGGCTCTGCTGATACTTTCCCTGCCAATCACAGCACATCCACCAGGACATCCATTATCTTGGAAATAGTCATAATAGGCCTTGATGATGCTTACATTACCAAAACATTAAAGAGATGATCTCACTACAGAGACCAGCATGCTTTGCAAATTTGAGACAGCAATAGAACTGAGCTGAGTTCTCAATGGGAAGGCTTCTATTCTTCCCCCTTATGTGGCTAATTTGTTTGTGGGCATCACAGGATTTCAATAATGGCTGCCATCTATATAGGTTTTTTTCCTTTTTCTTTTGAGATATATATATCTTGCTATTTCAGAAACTTGAGGATGAGGCAAGTTACCCAAGGTTACTAGGAAGAGCAAACCTATGACAGGAAGACGACAATAGAAAATGGTCAGAGAGGTATATATCTTAACTCTTCACCTCTTTACCCCTGACTTCCATCTCTGTGCCCAGCCCTTTCACAGGCCAGGACAAGCCAGTCTCTGAGCATGTATCCCCACCACATTCTTCTCCCATCAGCTGCTGCCCATCCCTAGAGTCCTGATGGACCTGCCTCACACAGATTACCATTCTAATCTCTAATCTACTTTCAGCACTCGTGTGAGCATTCAGTGAGCCCTGGTTCCAGACAGACTGTTGTGCCAGCCAGACACGTGGCTAAAAGCAAGCTGACTGCTGCAGCTCCATCCTCAAGGAGCTCAGAGACACAACTGCAGTGGAGGTCTCAGCAATGTGTCCCTCATGTCCCTACTGAGCCCTTTGCCTGGAATTTCTGGCTCAGCCTCCACAAAGTCTCAAAGACAGGCTTCTGAAGTACAAAGCTGGTTTAGTGCTCACTCCTCTACCCTTCCTGGCCCCATCACTTCCAAAATGAAATTGAAGCCCTCTTTTGTGCTGAAGTCCCAGGATATACTTCAGTCTCTCCTGCTTCCTCTGCTGTGTCACCTACCATACACCCATTATGGCCATTAATTGTCTCAAATGCTGCAGTGACATTTGCAGTTTCTTCCCTTAAGAAATGGCACATACTTCTGTACTTCCTGGGTCTCAGTTAACCATTAGACTGGTTTAGGTCAAGAAGATATCGTTAAATGAGAATCAGGCAAAGGCTTGGAGAGCCAGCTTTCTTTTGCTTCTGGGCTTCTTGACCACCATGTTTAGAGACCTTATCTAGACTCCTTGGCAATAAACGGTAGAGAAAGGAATAAAAACTGAGACACCACATGCATAGCAGCATCTTTCCAAAGCATTCAGCCACAGCTAAGCTAACTTGAACCACTGAACCCACAAAATCATTTATGAAAGGACCGGGGCTCAGCTGCTACTACAAAAGGTCCTCGGCTAGGTTTAAGATTAGCCATAGCATTCAGACTCCTAATTCAGACTCCTGCCATCCTGCCCTCCTTCATTCCTGTGGATTGATGCTCTCACCATTTGTTTCTGTGTTTTCTCTCTGTAGATGAAGTATGCGTTCTCTGTGGCTGACTCTGTGATGAGATCAAGGTGAAGAGTGATTGATTCAGTTCACCTCTGCTCTGGATGAGCTGTGTGTGTGTGTGTGTGTGTGTGTGTGTGTGTGTGTGTGTGTGTGTGTGTGTGTGTGTCTGTGTGTGTGTGTGTCTGTGTGTGTCTGTGTGTGTGTCTGTGTGTTTTGTGTGTATGTGATGTGTCTGTATGTATGTGTATCTGTGTGTTCAAGGAGGTTAAGAGAGTAAACATAAAGACAGGCTATCACAATATTCATGAAAACCTAGAAGCCTAGAAGTCTGAACTAGGGACTCTAAACGTAGAATCATCTTTTGTATGCAGCTGAAATGTGGACTTGAAGTACAGACAAGAGAAATAAGAATAGATTGACCACTGGATTGTGAAGGTCTTAGAGCCAGTCTAAGAGCTCTGCTCTTTGATCCCAGCAAACAGGATTCACCCTAAGTCTTAAAGCAGGAAATAAACTAGAGTATTATTTCTCATTCCTTAACTCAAATGCAATTTGATCTGCATTCCCAAACTTGTTGCCCAGGGCTTAGAAATAGAGTAAGTAGAGTCCCAATGCCATACAAATGGACAAATCTCCTTAGAGCTGTATATCATGTAGAGACAGAGAAGTGTTCCTAGAAATGCACTGTTGGGCTGGAGAGATGTCTCAGAGGTTAAGAGCACCGTCTGCTTTTCCAGAGGTCCTGAGTTCAATTCCCAGAAACCACATGGTGGCTCACAACCATCTATAGAGTGATCTGATGCCCTCTTCTGTGTCTGAAGATAGCAACAGTGTACTCACATACATGAAATAAATAAAATCTTTAAAAAAAAAAAAAAGAACAGAATGTTAGGCTCTTTCCTTCTGTGTACACCATAGAGAGGACTTACACAAAGATGGCCACCCATCGCTATGTAAAACCACTGTAGTTTACATGTAACCCATCAGTGTCTAAAACATCATTCTGTGGTGCAGTTGTGAGAGCTGATCTTCACTGTCAACTTGACAAGCTTTGAAATCACCTAGGAGACATACTGTGTATGTTTGTGACAGTGTTTCCAGAGAAGTTTAACTGAGGAGAGATGACACACCCTGATTGTAGACTGCATACTCCCTTGGGTCAGAGTCCCAGACTGAATCAAAAGGAGGAAAGGAGTACAGTTCCCTGTTTTCTGATCATTATAGATGTGAGGAGTCCCAGTTGCACACTCCCACTGCCATCTTCACTGTCATGATAGACCACGCCCCCTGAAGCCCCAAGTCAAAATGCACCTTTCTTACTTTTGTCAGGTGTTTGGCCATGCCAATGAGAAAAGTCCCTAGCATGCTGACTGTACAGTTCCAAACCTCAGAATAGATGCCACCATTAGGTTCTGTCCCTTGTCATGGAATGGTTGGGCCTTAGCTGTAGCCAGCTATAATCCAATGCTTAAGCATGTGGAGGCTTGGGGTGTCAGCCTTGGCTGTTTTGTAACCCTGAAGTCTTGAGTATTCTCATCTGCAAAATGACTACACGTCCCTGACAATTGCATGAATAAAAAATTGTCAATGTGGAGGAAAAGATTCACCTGCCACTACCATGGAGGAAACACACAGCCCGTTATGTCACTGAAATTATCTTTATGAATAGGCATACAATCACTGCTGACATTTGAGGTTCTGTCAGAACTACAATCGACCTCCTTTTCATTCTTGCCACAGACTCACAAAGTCCTCAGGCCCTGTGTTGAGTTCCAACCCACACAGTTCTTCTTTCTGAGTCCCAGGGTTGAGAAATAAAGAACTGTCAAAGAAAAACTCAAATTGTTTTTGATTACATTTTTTTTTGTGGACTTGAGGGGAGGAGCCTTATGCAAGCTAAGTAAGTGCTCTAATACTGAGCTACATCCTCAGCCTCCCTGCCCCAAGTACATGGGTTTTGATCAAAGAGAAATGTTAAAATGCAAAAACACTTTGCAGAACACACTGGTCTTTGTGCAGGGACTTCCTAAAAGTCTGAGGCCTTGCCTTCTCAAAGTTCTGGCCCTTGTCTACCACGAGACTATTTCCAGGCAGACACCCTGGTGCTCCAGCCAGTCACTGAGAAGTGAGCACCGAAGGCTCTGCCAGGTACAGACGTGTCCAAGGCTGTGCCATGCATGTCTTTCCTGCTTCACTGGCCTGCAGGGAAGGTGGAGCTGATTTTGGACTGCAGCCAGGGTTCTGAAGAAGCCATGATTGTTCTCAGAACAGGACTGTGAGTCTCTCTTACTACAGTGAATTCCTGCTCCCTTGATGCAGGAAAGAAGCTTTTAGGTAAACTCGGTATCGCCAATCATCCTCCTTCACGGAGCTATCCTGCTCCCCTATAGCAGAGGCAAAGTTTCACCTAAAGCTTTCACAGTGCAGAAATAAGATGCTGAGCCCCTGCTAGAAGCACCCAGAGAAGATGGCACTCAGCTCCTGATGGGAACTGAGGACACTCTCCTAGCACTCAGTAGACTATCTGGTACCCTGACAACACATAGCTAGTAAGGTTCCTAGGAACACAGATGAGGGAAGCATGTGTGATCTGTCCAATTTACCAACTCCTCTAGTTCTCATACTTAAGCCTGATAACGAGGTGACCTGGCTTCACTGTATAGCTAAATTGAGGCTCAGAAAAGAGCGTGCCCCTAGTTCCAGAGACGGATAGTGACAAAGATGGGAATGGGACCATATCTGTCTGACTCTAAAGGCTCTTTCCCATGGCATTTCTTGGTCTTTCAGGAAAGCAGGGCTTCAAGCTGACAAGTCTGCAGCTCCTAGACCTCATCCACAATGTACGGACCAACACTGTAGCAGGTATGGCGAGAGAGGCTGAGGCTGGGACATGGGCAACATTCTGAGTAGGAAGACAACTGGAAAGGGGCAGTGGGTTGATAACAGGAAATAGCAGACACACACACACACACACACACACACACACACACACACACAGAGCAGAGGAGGAGATGCAGAGGACACAGTGTTATGTGGTCATGAGTCTAGCATGTAAGGCTTTGATAACCCTCTCATCTCCTTCAAAGTCAGGAAGACCACAGAGAAAAGACACTGAGATCCAGACCCATGTGGAGTAAGGAGCAATCAGAATACCAAAGCACCCACCTCCACCTCACTGCTGGATCTGTGGTCATGTGACCGTATTTACTTGCAACAATTAGAAGAGGTAAGAGTCAGGATTCCTGATTTACAGATGAGAAAATCAGACGCCAATCAGATGCTGTGACCACGTAGTAGTAAGTGCTCAAGCTTCAAACAAAATGTCCCAGTGACAGTCCCATTTTCAAAATGAGCACCAGAGAATATAGTTGCTAGACAAGTTATACAAATGAGACAATAGGAGCTTCAATGTAGAGGCAGAAGCAGCAAAACACTGAAGGATGCTTGGCCCCCACCATCCACGTGATTTAATCACATGGTGCCAAGCGTGCCCAGAGTTTTCCCTTTCTTCATAAGTCAGATGAGTCTATTTTTGAGTAGAGAACCTGATTTTGAGATGTTGGTGTTGTTTTCAATGTTCAGATACTTGATTGACTAAGTGAAGTCTAAAGGACAGGCACGGCCTACAGGTCAATGTTTTTGTCCCCAGTGGACCGTGATATGGCAGAGAACACCCTGCCTCATGGGGTGCCCAATGTGTGCTGCACAGCAAACCCAAAGTAATGGTGAGAGGGCATTGGAGGGGCCGTGGGGCTGGACCTGGAAGACTGACTCTAAGGTTCCTCCTGAGTCTGAGGCTGCATTAGTCCATGGACTGGTGCAGCAGAGGTGGGAGAATGTGTTATCAAGATGCTCTGAGCAAAGACTCAGCCAGAATTCAGCTTTGCCCCCTCATTCACTGACTGCCCAGAATTCTTTGTGGATCCTTTCTCTTGGGATTCTGGGATGGCTCTCCCATAAATCTCAGGCCTGATCATTTTTTGGCAATGGTCCCAAAGCAAAGCCTCATGTTCTCGGCCTGCTTTTACACCAACTCTGCTCCTAACCCATATATCTTCTCAAACTCCTACCCCAGAACTTCTACCTAACCCGTAATCTTAGTCACCCAATCCCAACCAGAAGACACTTGCTGGCCACATGTCTTTTCTTCTATATCTAGTGTATATAACCCCCTGTATATCTGGTTCTCAAATGTTCTTTAAACCCTCTCTTGATCTATTTTCTGTTGCAAGACAGAATGCCTGAGTCTCGGAGGTTTACAAAAGACATTCATCTAGTTCAGTTTCTTGAGCCTTGGAACTCCCAAGATCAGGTCACGTCATCTGGTAAGGGCTTCCTGCTGCACTGAAACAATGGATGCAGAAAGGAGTTACTGGGGAAAGAGAGCTGACTGTCATAGCTATCCTTTCTCTGGAGAAAGGTGAGGCTCCCTTCTTGATGATTAAAAAAAAAATGGCCCTAACAGCTCCAGTACTAACACATTGAGTAACTAAAACTGCACCCCAAAAGCTTTAGAGAAACACATTCAAAAGGTAGTATTATTGCTACTGTCTACAGAAGTCTACACTGGGCATGCACGCACCACCATGAGCACGAGAATTGTGGGAATGCTGAGGCCAAACGATTGTCTAGTTTTTGTTGGCAGGGAAGGGGGCAGGGGGAGACTTGGTGATAAAATGCAGGTAGTTCTAGCTACCTGATCTCTCCTATGCTTATCTCTTTTGTCCTGTGAACACCTCATCCTATTAATTCCATTTCCTTGAAGGGTATATCCTGTCATGGCTGGAAGCATTGAGGAGGGAACCCTAGAGACTGGTATTAAAAAGAGAGCCATGATAGTCTCTCTGTCTCTGTCTTTCTGTCTTTCTGTCTCTCTGTCTCTCTGTCTCTCTGTCTCTCTGTCTCTCTGTCTCTCTCTCTCTCTGTGTGTGTGTGTGTGTGTGTGTGTGTGTGTGTGTGTGTGTGTTCTCACTTTCTCATTTACAGACACACTTCTAAATTGGTAGCTGGCTTTGCCTCTGCTGTGGCAGGCAACCCTGAACCTGCTGCCAGGGCTTTGCGATGGAGTACACATACCCCCATCCAATTGCTTCAGAGAAAACAAGAGCCAACCACTCGCCCTAGGCATCTAGCCAGGTTCCTTTCAATCCAGGATGGGCACATGGGGACTGCTCAGCAATCTCTCCTTTCCTTCTGCAAACACCCCCATGGCCAGCTGCAGGGCAGGTCCATAAGCTGAGTTGGTCCCTTAGCGGATGCTCAGCTCCACACCTCAGGGCCTGGCCCAGGGCCACTCTCCTCAGGCCAACACCAGCTAGTCATCTGGAAAGGACTCCAGTCATCCACTGGACAGGGAGGGGAATCACTAAGAAACGGTAGGATGCTGACTTCTCATCCTACAGGCCTCAGGAAAGTCACCTTGGACTGCTGTAACTATATACACACACTTCTCACCAGTTGTCTATGTAGTTGATTGTGCTTTTCCTTAAGGGATTCTGTTTTATAAAACCAATCGTGATCTGTTTGTGGGATAATACTCTGAATGAACTCTCCACAATGACATGCAAGTTATTCTTCTAGTCAATTCCACAGCTCAAATATCTAGCCCCTAATATGTGAGGGAGGAGAGAGGTGCTCTTTAGGGGGGAGGGGTCTAATTTGTACTTCTGCATCGAGGTGGCCTTTTCCCTCCAAATCTACCTCAGATTGGTGGTGGCCTTAAAGTGGTTTTTTTTTTAATGACTTTAGTAGCTACCACGGTAATGATTATTAGCACAGGGCCACTTCATGTCCAGAAGAGCAGTACGGCCATGTGCTGCTATTTACATTCCCAACTAATCTATGTCATTACTATGCCTCAGGATTTCTCAGTCTCAGCCCTGGGGACATAGGAGGCAAGGACTGGCAGGGACACTCTGTTGTACTCATCAGCAACTCTGATCGCTTTCCCGCTATGTGGCCTTCTCAAAGTTGTGACAACCAAATAATTCTTGCAGGCATTACTAAGTGTTCCCTGGGGCTCAACGTTGCTTCATTTTAAACGTCTCTAATTCCAAATACTAGGAAACTGAGGCAGTTCAGTTAAGCCAAGCAAGTTGCCCACTGTTGTACATGTAGTAATTCCTCCCAAGCCTGCCTGGTTCTGTTGATTTTACCAGACCACCTTCCTGTTGCAAGATAGGACTAGCTAACCAGGGACCTCTGATAGGAAGCACCAAAGGCTCTCCCCAGTCCCTGCTATATCACAATTCGAACAGCTTAAGATCCCTGGCATGCAAGCACAGCCTCCCCAGCAGCGTGGCTGAGCAAAAGGCCAAGCAGCTTGGAAAACAGTTACTCACGCTCTGGCCAGGACTGGAAACATCATCAGTGATAAATCATATCTCTTAATTATCTGCGATCCTGAGGCCAGCCAAGATTTCCCTCTGGTGACAAATATTTGCTACAAGACACACACCCCAGTTCCCCCCAGAGGAGAAGCAGTGCAAAGAGAGGTCTGAGCTGGCTTCCTGTCAGCCCTGCTGTCCACCCACCCCTCGGGAGCTGGGTCCCTGCCTGGGCATGTCTCTTTTTGAAATTCCCTGCTTTCTGTCAGTATTGTGTGTTCTCAGACAGTTCCCAGATTAGAGATTCATTCACTTATGTCTGTCAGGGAGGAAACAGAAAATGGAAGGGCACAGGGTCTAGGTTCACGCCAACGTGGATCTGTGACAGGAAAAGTATCTCCTCTTGGTCAGAGTCTTCCTCAATGTAAAGCTACTTCCATACATGTCAGCTCCCACACCTGCTAGTCTTTCTAGGGCTCTCTTGAGTCTTATTACCATTCACTTCTCCCAGTAGCCACAATCATACTGAACCTATTGATAAGTTAAACATGATTACATATATTACTGTTTTCCTCTCTTCATTGACCAGAAACACCTATTCACAATCTGAAATCTACTATAAAAAAATTCCCTCAGTTCCAACCCAGATCAAGTTTATTACCCTTTCCTCTGATCCCTCTGCAGCTTGCACAGTTTAACCTAATGTCCACTGACTCGCAGTAGATATTCAAATTATTTTCTCCCAGGGTCTTCTTTCTCACAAAGCTTGGCTTTCATTGGCTTAACAATGTGCTTGGGTGTTCCTCTCAGAAGGATCTACAAAGAGCTTTCTGGTGTTCAGAGGCCCTAATTACACACCATTCATGGGACTGTTCAAGAAGTCCCATCATGTTGTATGAGAACAACTGAATTCCCATTACAGTTGGATGTCTCTGACAAGGAGCTAGGCTAATTGAAAGTACTTAGCCATGCTTTGTCCCTCTCTTCTTCATGTCAAAATGTTGAGGGATCCGTTATCTACTTCTGTGGATCAACCTCCTGAGAGAAATCCCCAGCTACCCTGAGACCTGCCACAAAATTAGCTGGGACTCAGGTGTAGCTATAGCTGTCAAAGTCATGGTGAGGGAGGGCTGAGCAGGTTTTAAAGAACAATCTGTCTGTATTGGGAACCAAGGAGACTGTTCAGTGAGCAAAGCATTTGCCCTAGTGGTGTACATGGGAGTCCAGCACTGGGACAGCAGAGATATTCAGATCACTGAAGCTTAGTGGCCAGCCAGTCTGACCTAATTGTGAGCCCTGGGTCCCAGTAAGAGATCATGTCTCAAAAAAACAAAAACAAAAACAAAAACAAGGTGTGTAGTGTGAAAAGAATGACACCAAGGCTGACCTCTGCCCTCCATATTCACAAACACACACACACACACACACACACACACACACACACACACACACACACACACACACACACACAAAAGAGCTCACGTGACCACACACACAAACCCTACCTTGCATACCCCAAGCTGGCTTTCTGCCCTTCAAAACTATCCCGAATGTGTCTGTTCCAATGTGTCCTTGAACTTGCATAGCCGATAAGGCCAGGCACAGATGGCCTATTGCAGAAGCTAGGTTTGTTACGTTTCTTAATACATTCCTCAGAAGCAGATGTGGGGGTATCACAGAAGGGTACCACTGTGCCTTTATGTCTTCAACACCGTGAATTAATGAAACAGTGTACACATCACTCCAGAACAACCATTTGGAGGTGGCTTCCGGACTTTCCAGGCTCTTATAGCATCAAAATCCCAGGGTCTTTTCATTGATGGATGGAGATAAAGTAAAAGGATGAAGCTGCTTTGGTAGCCTGGGGCAGGTGGTGGCAGGTAAGGGATGGCCAAGTGTTTCTTGGTGATTCCATATATGATTTCAGTCAGAGGAAGGGGACGATCGCAGCCTGGTCTCTACAGCTCTTGTGAGATTCATGTTGACAGCCATCCTGGGAGGGCAGAGGTGAGAGTCATTGCCTATGATACCAAAAGCATTATTGAAACCCTAATGCTGAGCTGTGGGAAATGGAGAGGAGGGGGCAAGGTTGGAAAGTTTGAAGTCAAAAACTCAACACACCTAGTGAAGTATTCAAGAAATAGAGAGAGAGAGTCATCAAGATGAGTGTCCTGGCACATATGGCCAGATGGGTAGCACCCATTAGCTATGACAAGGACTAGAGCAGAAAGGGGCATTCTCTGGAAACAGGAGGTGGGAGTACTAGGTGACTGATGGGTTTTCAGAGAGGAGGCCTTAGGCAGCTTCCATGTGACTGTGAATAGTGAACCAAAGTTTAGGGCCAATGTGGGGGCCAGAAATGCAACAAAGGACTGGTAACCCTAATATAAAGAATGCACCTGACCAGAGGGAGTGTGGAAAGAGATCAGAGGAGCCTCAGAGGCCCTGGGAAGGGGAGAGGAAAAGAATTGTGCAAAGCATGTCAGACATTAACAAGGGATGAAGAAAGGGAGGGGGACTGTGACAGGGTCCTTCTGAGACCGTGAGAATTGCCTAGCACAACCCCTGGTACACAATGTCCTGACTGTAATAGTCTTCATACCAGGATAGGTGACATACCCAGATCCCCAATGGTTGCCTCAAACTGCAGGGTGGGGCCTATGCCTAATATATTTTAATTATACATATACTCATATACATATATACATGCATACATGTATACACATGCACATACACATACATATATATGGAGATCCATGACAAACTTTAGCTTACAAAGTAGTCATATTAACAACAACAGCTAATAAAATGAACAAACATATCAATAAATATAATCGAAGTTAAGTAAGACCTAAAAATGATAGCTTGACCTCCTGAACTTTCTATTTAGTATTTTTGGACATCGATTGAGTAAAGATAATTGAAAGTATCCAAAACAAAACCACAGGTGATGGGTGTTACTCCTACTTCAACACATACAATTTTATTTTCCTTAAGTTTTTATTTTTTCGGTGTTGGGTCTTGAACCTAGGCCTTGTGCATACTAGGCAGGTGCTCTATCACTGAACTATATCCCCAGGGCTCCCATCCTTTTCGGGGCAGGGTCTTGCTATAAGGCCTAGGCTTGTCTTGAAAGCTCAGTGCTCCCAGTTCAGCCCTCTAAGTGTTCAGATTGCAGGTGTTCACCACCAAGCCTAGCTCCGTGGTTGACACTTTTTCACCAAACCAAAAATAATTCAAACAGTAAGAGAGAACTCTCCCTCGTCTGCATTCTTCTTTCTCTAGATAGTCTATTTACTGGCATTCTCATCTTCCAGATGAGGGAGTTAAGCAGAAAGGCCAGTTAGAGTGACTCATACTCCAGCTTATGCATGGAGACACAGAGCACAGGACAGCAATCCAGAGTCCACTCCACATAAATGACACTTGAGTACCTCCCAAGCCCCACCTCCCTGCTTTCCCCCTGCTGGTGCTGCCTCTGTAGGTGCCAACTGGCCCTCCAGGGGCATCCAAGGTGGCTGGCTCCTTTGACCCAGCGCATCTTGATTTCGGGTCATGTCAAAAGGCTCCTGGCTGCTAAGCTATGATTGCAAAACTACTTCTGATGATTTAACTGTAAATGAATCTGAAACATACGGACTGAATTTCTCTTGAACTGCACACCAAAATTTTCATCTGATTAGAAATTTTGAGAGTCTGTGTTGAAAAATCACAAGGAAAAAAAATGAAGAGGAAGAAGAAGGAGGAGGAGGAGGAGGAGGAGGAAGAGGAGAAGAAGAAGAAGAAGAAGAAGAAGAAGAAGAAGAAGAAGAAGAAGAAGAAGAAGAAGAAGAAGAAGAAGAAGAAGAAGAAGAAGAAGAAGAAGAAGAAGAAGAAGAAGAAGAAGAAGAAGAAGAAAAACAAAGAGGTAATTCGGTGGAGGTCAAAGGAGCATGAAAAGAGAGCAGCTGGTTTAGAAAGAGCACTCTTGATGCCTCCCAGTCCAGGGTTAGGGAGCACTCCCTCAGGGGGCTCAACACCTCCCAGTCCAGGGTTAGGGAGCACTCCCTCAGGGGGCTCAACACCTCCCAGTCCAGGGTTAGGGAGCACTCCCTCATGGGGTTCAATACCTCCCAGTCCAGGGTTAGGGAGTGCTTCCTCAGGTCTGTAAATGTTTTCCATATCTCACCAGGGGCCCAGTCCTGCTAGGACTGACAGGCAAGTCTACCTGTCCCAGAAGGCTCAAAAATGGATGCTAACTAAAGAGAAAACCTTTTATTCATACAGTCCTTCATGTACCTACATACAAAGTGTATGTGCAAGGTGTGTATATGTCAGAACTTGTGTTTTCTTCATCAGAAATATAAGTTTATATCCTAATTACAAATACAGTGATACAGAGATACACTTAAGTGGCAAAAGTACAGAGCATCACTACATCACTACTCTCTCAGGAAAGGGCATAGATAGATAGATAGATAGATAGATAGATAGATAGATAGATAGATAGATAGATAGATAGATAGATAGATAGGTAGAGCAGATATATATGTGTGTGTGTGTGTAGATATGTGATAGATTTTAAATTATACAACTATATGTTATATTTATTTTATAGAAATAATGAAAATTCCATATATGCTATGTATTCTACATACCCATATTCCCAAACTGGTTGTGTTGTCTTTTGGTTTTTTAGATAGTGTCTCATGTAACCCAGGCTGGCCTCAAACTCACTCTGTAGCCAAGGAGGACATTGAACTTGTAATCGTCCTGCCTCTACTTCTTGAGCACTAGGATTCCTGGCATGTGCCACGGCACCCAGCGTATGTCCTTCCAGAACTCAAACTTAGCTCTTTGTACATGCACCACCAACACCCCACCAACTGAGCTAACACAAGCTCACTGTCTGTTAATAGACAATGAAATAGAAATTTTTAATATCTGCAATATAAAACTACATTAGTTTAGAGAAAACAAAAGGAATGGAAGTTGGTAGGAAATCAGCGGGGGCTGAGTAAAGCTGGCCTAGCTCCAAAACTCTAATCTTAAGAGGAGGCTGAGGGTAGCTATTTAGATTTGATTGGGACTGTGCTTCTTATGGCCCAGAGCCAATCTATCCAACTCACAGAGGATAAGAACCCTCAGCATGTCTAAGCTGAATAGTCAGAGGAAATCTGTCACCATGAAGAGCACACAGGTCATTGGCACCTTCACAGCTGGCACCTGTGAGCGAATCTTCTTAAGACACCCATTGCATGTACCTTTGTTTACCCCAGACTTCTTCCAGTGAACCTGAAGAGTCCTTCAACCAAATAAACACAAAGGTCACTTTTGCCAGAGAAATGTCACCATCTTAGAAACTTTGACTACAAGCTGGGGACAGTGGTGTAAACATTAATCCCAGCACGGGAGAGGTGGAACTAGGAGCTCTGAGTCATTCTGATACATGGTGAACGTCAAAGGTAGCCTGGGCTATGAGAACATGTCTCAAAAATTAATCAAAATAACTAATCCGTTAAAAAAAATTAAAAAGGAACGCCTTGCTGAGAACAATTATGAAGGTCTGAGAGCCTCAACTGGTGAGCATAGTGGTAGTGGTAGTAACGGTGGTGGTTTTATTTTCTGTGTTCCTCTTTCCTCCCTAGCACACTCTACAATCCGTATCTGTTTTCTTTTCTTTCCTCTCCCAACCCCTTGGTGCTATTAGGAAATAGTTTTGGGAAACACTTGCTCAAAACACAGCAGCAGAAAATGGGTGAGCAGCCAATGCCTTTAAGAAAAAGCATTTGGCAGCTCTGAAACCAATGACCACACTGGTACAGCCTGCGTCGGTCAGGGCTGCAGATGTCAGAGCCGTGCGTTCAGACACACGCACAGCCACAGCCTCTATGCCAGTTCCCCCACCCCACCTAACACTGTCAAACTCTGGCTTATGTGGAGATGATGGAAACGTCACTCAGCCACCGCCTTTTTCTCCAAGTGCAGGTGGGGCCCTGTAGGCCACCATCCAGTTGTTAGTAACTGTGGAAATCCCTTGACTGGGTCTACATACACCGGACTCTTCCCTGCAAGTCACAAATGTCTGTCTTTCTAAGCCCTGCCAGTAAAAGGAACGAAGAATCCTCGCCAAGCCTGCGAGGGCATGGCTGTTGACTCTGCCAGGAATCTGCCAGTTCTTCTGGCTCAAGGCAACAGTTAACCCTTGACAAGGTTCAGGAAGTAAGCAAATCCATTGCCAGGGACAAGCACTGACTCGGGAGTTAGCATCAATTCAAACCTCAGCCCTAAAGCAGAAGGGGCCATGGGCAAGTGTTGAACTTTGGCTGTGGCTACTCACCTGAAAGGCGGATGCTATAATAATTGGAACTATCTTAGAAATACAGTATCAGGACAAGATGTGCTAAACAAGACAAGGATTTAGCACAGTGCTTAACGCACAGTGGATTCTCAATAAATGGTAGCTATGGTTGTTGCTTTGTTCTTAAATCTAATTCACTAAAATAAACTAGAAAAGCAGAGGCATACCATTTTTTCCTGTTGATACTACAGAAATGTACAAACAACTGCAAAGATGCATGCATGTATGCATGTGCATATGCAGACCTGCACACATAAATACATTCATACATACACACATATGCACATATACACATACATAAATACCATTTGAATACATTCGCCATAAAGACCCCAGCCTAAGCCACTCTATACTGGTTTCCTTTGCTTACTACGTCTTCTTGACTCAGTTTTAACATTGAGCTAGCATTTGAATTTGAATGGGGACAAAAGGCCCAGGCACCCACAGTCTTCACAGGACTTCAGTGGCCACCTGTCCTCAGCAAAGTGGGCATGGGTTAGTTCTGATTTCAGGACCCTGGTAAGGATCTATGGAAGGATGGCCATTGTTGAAGATACGCTTGAAGACAGATGAACAAATGACCAGTGGGTTATCAGTCAAAGACTTTGTAGGAGGAAATAATACTGCCCTGGAAACTGCTCCCTGGATGACACTGTCCCTCTAGACCCAAGCAGAGGTGGGTTATCCAACCGGAAGCACACAATCACTCCATCTTCAGCATGGACTTGTGTGAGTGCTGAGATCTGAGCACTCCTGAATCCAGAGTGTGTTCAGCTATAGGTCAACATGTACAATGTCACAATGGCCAGCCTTGCGGTGATAAAAAAAAAAAAACAAAACCAAAATTCAGTGACTCATGGAACCAGGCCAGCATGAAAGCCACACATGAATGTCCCAGAGAAAACAGCCCCTTTGACTAGTTGTAGAATCCACCTCCCTACTTTTCAACAAAAGTGGGGTGGAGGGACCCAAACAGAAAGGACCTAAAACAGAAAAGAAAAGGAGTCCCATAACTCATATGCTGATCTAAATCCTCTATGTATGGTCTCAGAAGGTTGATAATATTACCTTCATTGTCTACCTGGAGATGTCGAAGCTCAGAGAAGGCCAGCAAGTTCCCCAGGACACTAGTATAGCCACTCTGTTTCGAGAATGGGAGCCAGGCATAACCTCACATGCTCATAATGACAGCGCATGGGGACAGAGGCAGAAGGATTGCCAAATTTTCGAGACTGGTCCAGTCTACGAAGTAAGTTCCAGGCCTGCCGGGGCTACACAGGAACACCATCAAAGAAAAAAAAAGCCAAGGACGAGAGTTGAACCAAGGTTTGCTGATGTGCAAAACTATGCTCTCGCCTTTGAACCATGCTGTCTCTCTCTGGAACGCTCTGATGAAATAATCCAGCAGCCCCACTTCTCATCCAAGATTCGGATGAAATCAGAAGTGGCTTATTTCACTATCAGTTGGCAGCAGTCCTTCAGAGACATTGAGGTCCCTGAAATGGAAATCTCATCCATGGATTAACCAGAAAGATCTTACTTCCTTGAACACTGCATCTCACAGCCAACTCTCAGAGCATGGGCATGGGCAGAGCCCTGTTCAAGTAGAGGGCTCTAAGAATTGATTGGTTGTGGTCTCTCTAGCAAACAACACCAGCAGATGCTGTGAATTAGAGGTTGTCAAGGGGCCCACAACTGCTCTTATTTGCTTTTAGGTTTTGTGATAAAGACCATGACCAAAGCAACATCACCCTGGGTTTCTTTCACCTTATACTTCTGTGATAGATAGGAACCTGGATGCTGGGACATGTTGCTTACTGGATTGCTTTCTGCTAGCCTTTTAAAAGACCCTGCACAGGCCCACCTGCTTAGGGATGGTACCATTCACAACAGACTTGGTCCTTCTATATCAATCACCAGTCAAGATAATTCCTAAAAATGGAAAGCCCCTGAGTCTGATATTGAAAAAGAAAACACAGTTCAAGCTTCTAATGGCAGGTTGAACTAGCTTGGACCTTCAGGTGTACCTACCTTATGTTTACATATACAAAATGGGAACAGCACCAACGTACTTTAGAAATTGTAGTCAGCGTTAAAGAAGATTTTGATACTACACACCCGCTGTGGAGTCTGGCGCCTCACAAATGTCAGGTCATTACAAACCACAGCATAGCAATGGAGATTCAGCATGTCCAACAAAAAAGTCCTGATCCAAGCAGACTGTGTTGATTTGAGTGAGATGTGTCTCCCGTGGGCTCGGGAATCTGAACACTTGACGCCCCAGTTAGTCTTAGCCACACTGTGTGAAGAGGTGAGGAAGCCTTGCTGAAGGAAGTGTGACACGGGTGGTGGCTGAGAGACATTCTAGCCTTGCTCTGCTTCCAGTTGACTCTCTCTCTCTCTCTCTGCTTCATGCCTAGAGTTAAGGGTCTGATCATGTCTCAGCCTCCTGCCCCACGGCTGTGCTTGCTCCCATGTCTCCTTGCCATAAAGGACTCTTACCCATCTGAGCCATAAACCCAGGTGAACTCCTTCCACTCTAAGTTGCCTGACCGTGGTGTTTTATCCCAGCAATATAAAAGTACATCCATGACTGTGGCTGAATACAGTTTGGTACCCCTGGCCCTGAATTGTCCCATCCATACACCCCCTATGGAGTTTCTGGCTATGCCTTCACCCACAGATACTGCTAGCCTTCTATGGGAATCAAGTAGCTGCCCCTGTGGGATCCTGCCTCACACTTCCTCAGGACACTTCAGAGATGGGCGTGGGTCTTTTTGCTCAAACAATCTATTACCTCTTCAATCTACAGACCTACTACTTGGGCCAACATCTCTTGAATTTATGAGACTCTTTTCATGTCAAAAGTAACAATGTAGACAGCCCTACACCTGCCACATGCATCTTTACTAGCAATATTGACTACTGTACACTGGCTTTAAAATGTAAGTTGAATGCATACAGTAATTTTGTGTGTGTGTGTGTGTGTGTGTGTGTGTGTGTGTGTGTGTGTGTGTGTGTAGGCCGAAGGAAAATGTCTAGTATCTTCATGGATCACCCTCTATCTTATTATTCAGTGAGGGGTGTCTCTCACTGAAGCTCACCAATTAACTAAAGTAGCTGGAGAGCAAGTCCTCCTGAAAACACCTCCCCAGCTGTGAGATTACAGATGAATTCTCTGTACACACACTCTTTCCCCCCCCCTCATATACACTAAACACTACTACATGGGATGCTAAATTAGGTCCTCATGACTACATAACCTTTCCTTTACCATCTCCCCAACCAGCCCTGAGAAAACTTTAAGTCAGAGGACCTTACACAGAGAGGTTCAGAATCTTCTCTCCTTCTGGAGAACGAGCAGCTCTGTCAAAGTTGGAGTTAGAGCTGCTGGCTGTTGCTGCTTCCTTTCTTTAGAACTCAACCACCAATCAACATTACCCGTGCTCCCTCTGGGCTTTTTGCTGTTTTTCTCTAAATAAACCCTCAAGACATGGTTTTCTCAACACTTCCCTAAGCTATAACCATGAGCCTTCTCAGGTCAGAGACCCAGAATCATAGAATATAGGCAAATAAAAGATAAAAAATGGGAGCAAGACTTAGGGAGATTCAAGCAAAGCAATAGTTTTAAGTCATCACGTCCTGGGAGCATTAGTTGGAATTGAGTGATGGGTGCAGTAGTATGTATCTGGGCATCTTCCGTCTCTCAAAGTCCATCCTCTGAAGAGAGAGAATGAAAAATGTGGTGGAAAGAAAGGGAGAGAGAGGAGAGAGAGGAAAGAGGAGAAGAGGGAGAGAGAAGACGGGGAGAGCAAAAGAGAGAAAGGCAGTGAAAACCCACCAGCCTGCCTAATGATGAAGTTCTGATCTTCCAAGGGTGTTCCACAAGCCACTGAACAACACTGCGAAGCCTGTACTACACTGAGGCTACAGGGCATGCATCCCCTTAGAGTGCTCGGGTAAGGCCTGGTGCCAGTCAGCAGGGATATTTACATTACAGATCACCCCCAACCCCCATGACCCCATTGAAATATACAAGAATCCAGAGTGACTAACAGGAATAGCCCGTGCTGTGCGTAGACAGATTGAAGCTTCAGGAATTAAAGAGAGGTTGTCCAAATTCTTAAAGCCTGAGAGGCAGGACACTCTTTAGGGAACTCAGGTTGTCATTTCCATGAGTTAAAGAGCCCATGCCTCCACTGGGCCTGAAACCCCAGAGACTCTGACCAGGCTGACAACAGGAATCATTGGACATTCATCTTGTGGGGAACATCCAAGGGGGGATGCTGGACCCCAGCCTCCAGTGAGACTTCGAGACAAAACTGGAGCTGGAGGTCTGGAGGTCATCTCTTCACCTTATGCCCTATCTGTGTACTGTGGGAAAAGTTATTTAACTTCCCTCTGCCTCTGTTTTCTCTTTACGACTTCCCTGTGGCATAAAGGACTGTTGACAAAGCATGAGGTAAAGGGCCTGTTAGATATGTGACATGTGACACTGTGTCAGGCTAGGCCACATTTGTTCTCAACCTTGCTAATCCTCCTAATTTTAGTATGCTCTATAGAGACTAGGCCTCGGCTTCCAGTCAGCCTGGGAGAGAGGCTGAACCTGGCACAAGATTCCTCTCATGTAGCTGGGGCTCTCCTCTGACAACGCCCCCAGTTTCAGTACATGGTCCTGAGGTACCAGGTCTTGTGGGCAGATCCAAGACACGACACACCTCATTACTTATACTGATTCAACATATGATTCTGCCTATTGCTTTTTTGCTAGTACAGCCCAGAACTAACTTAGCCCACAGGTTTCACAGTGTATTCTGGAATCTTCAAACACAAGCCACTAGAAGCACAGTGGGAGACAGTGGTGACAGTGGGTGGGGGGAAGAGCTTCTTAGGTAAGACTGACACATGGCATCCTCAGGTCACACAACTAAAAGCTCACTGGGGAACAGCTGGAGAACTGTGGGAGTGATAACAGCAGCAGCAACTGCAAGAGCGAAAAAAAGCACACTGTGGAGAAGGCAGTAAAACCCAGAGCTAAGCTGGATGCTGGGAACTGGGACCCACAGAAATCTGCGGCTATGGAAGACCCCCTCTGCACATCTTCTGCTGTGCTGTAAGGGCTTAAAGTTTAGAGCATGGTTTTAGATGCATAATTCATGTGTGCCTAAGGCAACTCTTCCATGTACTAGCTGGGTGACCTGAGCAGACAATCCCTGACTTTATAGGCTGTCAGCCAATTAATCTAAATTAAACTCTTGGCAACTCGGAGTGAGTTAACCATAAACTACGACAGTTGTTGCACTCTGGAGAGGGCTTCGGATATGAACTAACCTTCTGATTTCCCAACCTCAGCTACCAGAGCTCCCTGACTCGATTTCCCTATCATGGTTTCTCCACACTCTTCCTCTCAACTTGCCCCAGGACTTCTCTGCTCATTGTCCTCCAATGTTAATAGAAGACTCTAGGTTTTCACAAGCCTACATGCCTCCTATGGTCTCAAGCAGGAAACACTACACTTCCCAAGGAACTCTAGTCCATCTTTTCAAACCACTCCCATGTCTTTTGACTCCTCCAAACGGTCAGAAGCTTCCTAGCAGCAGTTAGAATCACCATCCTAGAACCCCAGGACATACTGGCCACAGTCTTAGCTCTTTCTAGCTGGTTCTTCCTCTAGACCCTTGCAGACAATGATGTGGAACTTTGAATCATCAAAGGCAACATGATATCTGGCAAACAGCCAAGTATTCTCTATTGTTGAATGAATGAACGAATGAATGAACGAACGAATGAATTTCTGCTTGTCTTCCCTCTACACTCAGCAATATTTCTGACTCTACAAGGTCTTTTGACTCTACCTGAAGCCAGGGCACAGGGCTTGGCTTTCTAAGGAATGTTCTGTATCTGGCTCTGGCAATTAGAATGAATTTCCATTATTTGTGTCCATTAAAAATGGCCTGTATAAGAGAGAGGACTTCCAAAATGTTTACATGTGACAGTGTGTATCTCGTTTCTTTGCGGTTAGGAAGCAAGATGGGTTGTTTACTAAGAAGTCAGAGATAGATTTCAACGTCTAAAGAGCTCCAAAAGCAAGACTTTCTAGTTTTCAAAGCCTGCGTCCCCCACCCCCTCCCTACCTTCCAACCCCCACTCCCACACACAGTGCTGTGGCTACTGCCTCCAGTCCGTGACCCAGCATCGCAGCTGTGAACCTTTCATGGTCTCTCCAAATAGCTGTTTTACCATCCCAGAGGGATAGCAAAGCCAGGGATTTGTATTTGGTGCTTCACAGATGAGAGTTTTAGAGCCTTCAGTCCAGCTTGATAGATCATCTCATCGCCAGCATGGAGCAGGGGTTTGTGTGCACACCGGCAATAGGTCCAAAGCAGGAGCCCTTGCCACATGTGGGCCGTGCTGTGCATATAATGTCACACAGAAGAAAGAGAAAACAGACATCCCTAGCTCTTGGAAATGCTTGCCTAGAGAACAGACAAGCGTGTGAACCTGTGCCTAGCTACCCCAGTCCCGCCGCCCTTTGCTACTTTCTTTGTAACCTCTAGAGAATTTGATGAGCTCTATTTCCTAAGGTTTTGGAGGCTTAAGATCTTTTTTTTCCTCCTTTTTAGTTTGTGAGACAGGGTCTTTTTATATACTGTAAAACAGCTTGGACCTTGCGCTCCTCCCATCTCAGCCTCCCAAGTACTAGGATTCCAGGCATGTACCTGTTACAGTTTTAAGCCTCAAACATTTTTTTATTATGTATCCCACACCATTCTCAAAGTTCCTGCAAAGACACTGGACTACAAGATTCTTTTTATGGATGAGGAAACTCACTAGTCGGAGATAAATGATAAATTTTAGTCCAAGGCCTCAGGCAGGCTGGAGGATGAGGGAGCCTAAGATGTTGAGGAAAGAGAGGGCTTGTGGATAAAAAGACATCATCTTCCTTTCTCCCTAGCTCATCTTATCTGTCCATAGTCCTGCAGTCTAGCTTGCTGTCTGAAGAAAATGGAGAAAACCTTCCAATTGCTAGCCCCAACTAGATCACACACATTGGTTGTTCTCATGGCATTCCAAGAACTCACAACCTACTCACCCATTGCTTCAGACAGGGAAACCGGATGAGCAGATGACACAGGAAGCAAAACCTGAGACTGACAGGCAGGACCTAGGACTTTAGACATGGTGGGGGTAGAGGGTGGTCCCCAAGTTTATCATCCCAAACATTCACTTAGAGCTCTCTAGTAGAGACCCCATGTGCTGCTTGTTGACAGGACGCTGGCCCTCTTTGCTTAAATTGCTATATGGGCCTGCTTCCCTGAAGTATTTAGGGTGTTTTCCTTCTCTGACAACTGGATTAAACATTTTGAGTTGTATGACATTTTCAGAGCCAGGCTACAGGGAGCTCTCTCCACCTCAAGGGAGAATGTAGACATAAATGCTCAAAATGTTTACTAGCAAATTAGAACTTGCAAAAATTCTAATTTTCCTAAGCCAATTCTTTCTTTAAAGGCTGTCATGACCCAACTCTTTGCTATCAGGATTGCTTCCTGGTGACCTTCATAAAGTGTCCTTCTCTGGCTCCTTACCCTCATGTCCCTCCACCGTGTCACCTTAACACCCCATTCCCATCAGACGAAACAGAGCACAATATACTGGTGACTTTATGTTATGACTTGAGTCTGAAATGTTTCCCAAGATTCATATTTTAAAACTGCAGTCCCCAGCTGTGGTGCTGACTTGAAAACTGTGGAGCTCTTGGGAAGTGGGTATTGGATTGCAGAAGTTAGCTGCTGGGGTAGACCTTGGAAGGTTATGCCTGCCTCTGGTACCTTTCTATTTTCTCTTTCCTACTTCGTGTTTAACAAACCACACATACAAGCTCACACACCATGGACAGAGCCATTCCTTCCCCCACTAGGGCAAAGGGAAATCCTTCTCAAGTCGTCCTGAGTCAAATAAGCCATTTGCCCATATTGTTTCTAGCCTGTATTTCTGTCACAGAAACATAAAAGTCTCTACTATCCTCTATGTCCCTTTACTGTGCTATGTCCATCACAGGAATCCATTTGTGTGCCTTATGGGATGCTTGTCTGAAGGTGAGGGTGAAGAAGAGCTTAACTCTGAGTAAAGATGCTCAGGAAGAGTCCCACAGAGAGGCTGGGGGGTTGGGATTGAAAGATGGGTCAGGACTAAGTGTGGAGAATACAGGAAAGAGTATAAATCCCGAAGGAGTGTGGCTGTTGATGGAGCTGGGAGACGACAACATTGGCTCAACTGGAGTAAGAACCATAAAAAGGTCAGGCTGTGGAGGGCCAGATTGTGAAGGATCAGTGGTCTATTGGGGGAGCTTGGACTTCCAACTTGCTAGATAGTGGACGGCTGATTTAATAGTGTGGTATTTGTAAACTTGGCTCTCAGAAGGTCAATGCAGGAGCATTGCTATGGTTTCAAGGATAGCTTGGTCTAGTGAGTATAAGAGCTACCTGCAAGACCCTAAGAGATAACAGCAACAACAACAACGATGACAACATAGTATAGTCCTCAAATTTGAAATAGAGTGAACTTGGGTTTCACGAAACTGTACTGTCAAAGAACCAGTCTACGGGATCCCATAAACATCTATTTTTTACCTGTGTACTGATTAGTGTGGGTCACATGACTTCCTGTTAACTCCGAGTGGCACCAAGAGGATGTTTCATAACAGAATTGCTCTTCTGGATTGCTGGAACATAGAAAGGTAGGCGCCCTGGGAGGATCATTATGGCTCTTTTAGCTATAAATTCTCTGGAGAGTAACAGAATGACTCACAGTGAAAACATGAGATTACCATGCAGCTTGTCTCAAGATTGCCATCACAGCCAAGAAAAGCCATGTCCTTGTGGCATCTGGCCAGTGGATCCCAGCATCTGTCCAGCACATGCTCCTCCCCCTCACTGGATGCAACTGGCTTCTTTACTTCCTGAATCATTCTCTCCTAGGGACTACATATGATGAGAATATACCATTTGTTTTCATACTTAGTCTCCCACTTTTCAACTTAAACTCAGTTTCCTCCTCTGTCAGACAGAAATGACAACCATCTTTAGAAGCCTTAGAGAGTTGCTAAATGATATATTGCATGAAAAGTGGCTGGTGTGAAATCCTAAGGTTGACAGGTGTCACTCTTCCTGAGGTCAAATCCTGTTTTCACCCAGGTTTTGTAATGTATAGAGAGTAAGGAGCTGAGAACCTTAGAAATCCAAGCTTCCTCCTGACTATGTAGCCATATATCATTTCAGACCAGGCAAATCGCTTAGGCAACAAGGAGCTGGCAGGAGGAGGAGCTTCATAACATGAGCATGTAACTTCCTGTGACCATGTTGGCTGGCTCACTGTAGAGTTGAGTGGCTAGTCTTTGGATGACACTTTAACCTTTCACCACCACCTTAGGTTGACCTTGGGATGGAGGGTTAAAGGGAAATCCTAGAATGAAAGGATGTACAAAATGCAATGAGAATTCTAAGGCTCACGTAAGGTACTTCAATGGACCAAATATACCACCATAAAACGGATTCATCTCAAACAAGAAATGAAAGTGAATAGGGTTCAAACGGTTGGTATGTGTCTCTTTAGCCTACATAGTCTTGGGCAGGAATTGACTAAACAACAATTGACCTACATTAATTTTAAACTTTGATGTTAGAAGGTGTTGAATACTTCACATAGGAACTGCAGTGATATTCCAAGAGTATTTTACCTATACCTTGGTGGGGATTGATTCTCTCCTGTGAAGTAGGACTCAAATGCTCTTCCTGGGATTAAAGAATGGCCACTTTGGAGAAGGAAACATTTTTTTAGAATAAGTGTAGATCAGTGTGAGTTGGAAAGAGGCAACTTACCACACCCAATGTCATCAGTAAATGGGAGACACAAAGCATTTAGGGTATAAACTAAAGAAGAAATTTAGGTGTTTTGAGTGTGTTGCCTCAGCACTTAGGAGACAGATAAGTGAGAATTACAAGTAAAGGTTATTTGCAGTGACAGTTGAGTTTGAGAGAAACTTGGACTACATGAGACTCTGAGAAAAAGAAAGAAAGAAAAAAGAAAGGAAGAAAGAGAAAGAAGGAAGAGAGGGAAGGAAGTAAGGAAGACCAGAAAGGTAATGTTTTACATAAGCTCTTTGAAATACATCCTTAAACAAAGATGACGTAGTAACTATGGTTACTGAGAACACTGAGGAAAGATGCATATACCATAGTACCCACTGTTGGGGTAAGATACCAGGGGACTATGAGGAAAGAATCAACACAAGATCAGAGATGATTAGTATCTCACTCATACTGGGCAAACTCCAGCTCTGGATGGGCAGAGGAAAGAATATAACAATGATGCTGACAATATAGGCCTAGTCACTCATTGTGTCTTTGTCCATGTGACCATGTCGACTTTGTTATGAGTATTGTTATTATTGCAAAATATGGACTTAACCATCCACAAGTCATTCTATCACCTTCATAAAATCCTACGTCAGAGAGTTAATCTTCACAGAAACACTTCCTGGTAGGTAATATATTCACAGCTAGGGAAGTTGAGATTCTATGTGCTTTTATACTTCTATATTTTAGAGAGAGATTATTGAAAACTATACCAAAAAAAATCCATAGCTATACTGTGATTGCCTTGAGACTCCATAAACATACTCCCTCAAGAATTAGAAGCATATAATCTATATCTGCCATGATTTATCATTTTATTGACATCTAGAAGAGTCCCTGAAATCAGGAGCATCCAGAGAAATGGGAAGGCTGTTATTCCTGTCGCCAAAAGGACATCAGACTCCCTGTGTGTTACCATGTGAGGGGACAGCACATGGATGCATTCCTTAAGGAAACAAGGGGCAAAGGCTTTTCTTCATTGTCTTAAATGAGTTCGGCGAGTTGATTTGCTAGACACAGATGGTTTCCCACAGTGTAGTCTACAAAGAACAAAGTCAAAGAGAAGGGTCTCTGGACTGTATCAAGAAAGAAGAGTAAGCATATTTGCTGGAAAAAATATTCTTACTCCCTCTTTTTATCTCACTAGCTCCGTACATCCCACAAAGGCTTCCTTGTGAGCAACCCTCAAAACAGACATGCCCTCATCTAGAGTCTTCCCCACTTTTGCTGTACTTTTCAGACTGTCTATGAAAGATTGATCTAAAAAGTCCAAAAAGCACGTGAACACACCACTTGTCATGTTTGGTGTGGCAAAGGTTCAATCAGCAACTGGCCAGACCCTGGTGACCCAAAAGTGTGCATTGCCTGCTGACATCACTCTAAGTACAGCCTGATGTTCACAAAAAGGAAATCGTTAGACGCATTTCTCAAAACATGGCCGATGGTTAAGTGACACATGGCTGTACTTAGCACGGTAAGTACAATTCCAGTCTTCAGAAAGTTCCTGATAATGGACTCACTCAATAAAAGTCTGTTTAGTTAAACTTCACTTAAACATGTCTCAACCGAATAGATTTGACCCCATTTCTTGTTTGACCTTGACAATTATCGGGCAAATCCTCATCTGTCTTATTCTACAGATGAAAGAAAGAGAATTCCAAAGGGAGTATAGACTAAAGCCTCGATGAGAGCACGGATGCCCTTCCTGTGCTCCAGGGCTTCACATCATTCCTTCATCTCCAGCCAGGTTGAATGTATGCACAGCTGTCAGCCATGTTGCTAGCCTGCACAGCTCTCCTTAGTCACTACTGAAAGTGAGCTGTTCTCCCATTTCAAGTCAAATCTGAAGGCCACTTTCAGAGATCATTAAAGTCCCAGGATAGGCCAATCCAATCCAGGCCCAAGTTGCCATTTACTGCTGGAACTCCCTTCTTTATAAGTAGTTAGCACATTTTTCCAACCGTCTTTATAGAGCCAACAGAGTAAATAGAAAAGAAGTCAGCCTCTGACACCAGACTCAAGAGTAATACCAATGCTCAACAGCTTTGTGACCGTCAGTGCACTGTTCAATGGCCTAGGGCCTCGGTTTTCTAATCTGCACGGAGGGGGATGTCTGCCTATTAGGTTTAAGAGATAAGTAAAATAATGAAACCAAAATGCACTTTTAACTGTTTGTACAGAAGAGATGATAGATGAATGATAGATAGATGATAGATGATAGATAGATAGATAGATAGATAGATAGATGATAGATAGATAGATAGGTGATAGAGACATACATACATACATACATACATACATAGATGATAGATAATATATAGATATAGATGATAGATAAAAGAGAGATAGAGCAGCCCATAATATTTATTTCACAACGTGAGAAATAAAATATTAAGAAATTTATGAAAAGAGCTTGTAGTGGAGCTAACTGCATAGACAATAGGTTTAATCCTCATAACTGAAAAAATATGTATGTATGTATGTATGTATGTACACAGAGAAGGAGCAATTAGAAAGAGTCTGAGAAAAATCTATTATTATAAATACTATATTTTCCTAGACAAAAGAACTGAGGGTGAAAACTATTACATAACCTTCCCAAAGCCACATACTTAAAATTTCCTTGAAATTAAAAGAATTAAAAGTCTCTGAAATGTTATACTTGCAAAGTTCCTGGTGTTTGGCATGTAATCAGCATAAGGTGTGGTCTAACTTCAACCATAGAGCTATAGAGTCCTCTGAGGTAGCACCACTCTTGTTGCATCTTAACCAGATCAAGACTGTTGCAGAGACTAGGAACCCCATGGAATCATCTCATAACTTTGAGAGCTGACCTAATGAACTGTTTATGCTTCCAGAGAGAAGAAAGGGTCTCAAGAATACAGAAAACTACTCTTTCAGGAAAATAAACCAAGTCTTCTTCTTGCCCTGAGACTATTATAATATTCTGCTTGGCAAGAACCCAGATGCCCATTACCCTCCCCTGCTTGAATCCTACAGAATTACATTTAGTTCTGTCATCAGAGAACAGTAGCAGTCAGTGGAAACAGCAGAGACTCAAAAAGGGGGTGTGGGTTCGAACCTCAGCTCTGTGAATCCAAGAGGAAGGCTGGACTCTCTGAGTTTCCTCTTGTATGAAATGGGAATAATAATATCTGCCCCCTTCCTACTATAGGAGTGACAACTCGGTGGGATTCTGTGCTTCTTTTCATGCTTACTACATAGAGAGTGCTTGATGAATATTTATTTGTTTGATGGGTTGCACATGTAGTGTCTGGCAAATTATGGATGCATCGCCAGATGCTATCCAGTTAGGTCAACTCTAGCATTATACCTGGGTCCCTAGGAGGCCTCTAACAGATGTTTATTCCCTGAATGGAATGCCTGCCCAATGGCTGCCATAGTATTTGCTAAATGAATGTTCATTCATTCAATGGAATCCTAACAGTGCATAGCACTTAGTCAACACTCGAGAAAAATTGATTGAATCCAAGCAGGCAAAATAGAACTTTATTTGCTTAATGAAATTTTGCAATTCCATAAATATTGTATGCTGTTGCCAGTGCTTTATGAACTGAAGCACTGCTGGAGTGCTCTCAGCTTGTGCTTGTTAGCAAATCATTGGAAACTATTTTCCAAACATACAGCATTCCTTGAATGTATCCTGACAATCCTGGCAATGGTAAATACCCCCAGGACCCTAGACAAGTGGCAAGAGAATGCAGTATATGAAAATTCATTGAGAAGTCGATGCATCTGTCTTTGCACAGAGAAAAGCAGCCACTTGAGTTCTTCTGTGTTTTACCAGAGCTCGTTTTGACAATTGTTCTGGTATATTCTAGAGCTCTGAAACTCCCAGGAAGCATTGCCAAGTGTAGAAAGAGACTGTCAAGAATCAGAATTACTACACACACACACACACACACACACACACACACACACACACACACGTACATGTGTATGTTTGTGTGCAAGTATGTATTTATATATAAAACCTTACAAAGGATTGATGTCTTTGGAAGTTCTGCCTCATTTTATATATTTTATAGCAATAAAGCAATTCCCTTGACATAGTCCAACAGTTTAGAACCCTTGTTGTGGTTGAAGAGGAAGGGAGCTTAGATTCGCATCCTCCTTCACATGGTAGCTTACAACCATCCATAACTCCAGTCCTGTGGGATCTGATGCTCTCTTCTCACCTCCTTGGGCAACATATATGTACATGGTGGATAGACATATGTAGGTTGATGTCTATAGGCAGGTGAGGGATGGCATAAGTTAGGTCAAGGTCATGATTGAACAGTAAAATAATAAGGTGGGGACAAAGCTTTTGTAAGGTGAGAGAGAAGGGGAAGAAGGGGAGAATCAAGATGGAGACAGAGAAGGATGATCCAGATCCAGATGGTCTTGAATTGCCAAGGTGATTGGGATGGATTTCTGTAGGCAAATTTATCTTATCTAGGTGGGAGATTTATATCCTTATCAATTGGTTGTGAGTTCATTGTGAGGATGTATTGAGGACTGAGAATTTAACATATAAATCTGACTGATAAATTACAGTTTATTGAGTCACGATTTCACTGGGTTGATGGGAGTGTAAGCAGAGTCCGTGGCAGGGAGCTGTGATAGGCCAGCCCATGCTGCACTTCTAGCGCCCTGATTTTACTGGGTAGCTGGAACAAGAGAGTTCATGGCTAGAACAGAGCTGCAGGAGAGATATTAAAGAGAGATAAATTATGGTTAGTACCATATGGCCCCACAGGTACAGGAACTAACTCCAGGAACCAGTGTGGCAAGGTGCCACGGTGGAACGGCCCACCGACCGCCTGGATCAGAGAGTACCTTGCGGGCCAGCATGGAGCCACTGGGACAAATTAGTGCTAGGTCCTATGGCCAGATGGAGCCAGAACTAGTGAGAAAGGGACTGCCCGGGTCAGAGAGAGCCTGGGAGACAAGCTCGGAGCGGTATGGCTGGGAACCAGTCACGCCGCTTTTTTCACCAACCGCAACAGACATATATGCAAGTGAAACATTTATAAAATAAAATAAATATAAAAATACAAAATAGAGTCAGCCTTGGCTACATAGTTTAAGGCTGATACGTATACAGCCTGTCTAAGTGAAGGTGAGATGGAGGTAAGGGAGGGAGGGACTGAGGGAGGGAAGGACTCAGGGAGGGAGGGAGGGAGAGAAGGAGGAAGGAAGGAAGGGAGAGGGAGAAAGGGTTGAAGGGAGGGAAGGAGAGAGAGAGAAAGCTTCTTTCATAAACATTTGTTTTCTGAAGATAACCAGAAACCCAGGAGAGACAGACACTCTGGATTCTTCTACAAAGCACTAGGAACTGTGCTTGTATCAGAATTGAATGTGAGTCTCCCGGACAGAAAAGGTGGTGGAAAAGCATCCCAATCCTAAAAGCAAAAGTGAAATTTAAGGTACGCTGAGGAGGAGTCCACTGTGGTTGGACAGCAGGTACGTAGCAACAAGATAAGCCAACAAGATAAACGGAGAAGGTAAAGCCAGCAGGGAAGGCAAGGTCAGCTGGGAGACCTTTATTGACACGTCCCAGAGCTTTGACTTTAGCCTGGGAGCTGTGAGGAACACTCTATTTATATCCCGATAATATGTATCATCTGTTGTAGTTTAGACTTGGTGATTTATCATTATCATTTATGTTATTATTCTCTCTACTTCCTCCTTCCACTCTGTAGGCTCTCATGCACGCATGTCTCTTGACTACCAACTGCAATCCTAGCTTCATATACTTTCCATTATAAAAGCAAAATGGCTTCCAACCTGGTTAAGAGGCTGGGACAGCCTTCCAGAGACTCATCTTGTTTACTAATTCTCTAATTCTCTCTGCAGAAAGTCAGGGTGTCCATTAGTGTTCATTAGAAGCCCCTCTAGGTTCTTAAATCCAGGAAATATGGGGTTTCCATGGTCCTGGAAGGCTAAAGGAGCCAATCTGGGGCATGACTAGTTCAAGACACAATTTTGATGTGAGGATACAGAGGTTATTGGCTGCTGCTGTGACTGCCACTGCTGAGTGGAACCACCAAGACCTCACACCCTCCAAAGTGCAAAGACCATGTTCCGTGCCTTGCTGCTGAGTCAGTCCACGGGCCTGAGTGTCTCTGTGACTTTAGTCACCAACAGCAGTGAGATCAGGACTATGGCCTTCAACTGATGTCCAAACTCCACATCTCCTGGGAGCTCAGCTCATTAATGGGAACCTAATTTGCTTCCAAACCTCCAATGTCAAGGTGGTCCAGGAAATGGAGGTTTTAGCCATCTTGGTCCTATGGTAAAGAATGGCTCATACTTAAAATGCTCCAAGCCTCCCTGAACCTGAAGAGCCGTTGGATGCCAGCGATTGCTTGTGGCAGGTGTTATCTTCTTCAGTGATATGTCCACTTACCAGTGACATGTTTGCTCCAGCAAATAAATACACCTGTTCCACGCTCACGCAAACAACCTGAATTCCACGTAGTGAGACATTTAAAAAACAGACTTGAAAGTAGGAGGAGTGTTGTTGGGAGTAAGAGAGAATTCACAGGAATAGAGGGGAGAAGAGTAGAGAGGTGCTCCAATAATACATAAACATATGCAAACTTGACCAAGGACAAAATATAAGTTAAGGAAAAGGAAAAGCTCGTAGATACAGATGGGAAGAGATATCTGTTCTGGTTGTGACAAAGGTAGCCCATACAGTCAGAAATAATTCTAATTATAGGCTGCATGATTTAGAAAGTAACTTCTGGCATATATATATATGTGTGTGTGTATATGCATACACACGTGCAGTCATACACGCATGTGCACGCATGCTCACGCACAATCTCAGTTGTCAAGTTGAGATTCAAAATCACGTGGCCAGAGACCATCCAGTTTAGATTGGTTTCTAGATGTGATTGAAGGGGATGTTTTTAATCAGGTTAATTAGGTTAATTGGACCTCCCCCTTGGTGTGGGAAGCTCTGTTTTCTGGCCTAGGATCCTGGACTGGATACAGAGGAGAGAGAGAACTCAGCACCAGCACCCTTTGTTCTGTCTCCTAACCTCAGAGGCATTGTGAGCTGCTGACTCAGGTCCTATGTCAGTGCGATTCTGTAGCCAGGATGGACTGTAACCTCGAGCTCCAGATCAAACGAAACCCTCCCTCCTTGAACTTCTCTTGTCAGGGTATCAACCACTGCAACTGAACAGTAGCTGGGACAGGCCTAATGAGAGAGCCTGTGAAATAAAAGCTTGTTCTAGGCATCTTCCCACCAGGTCTGCAGTGACACTAGCAAGAAGTGTTGTTAATTTTTTTTTAGTGAAAATGACCAGAGCCTGCTCCCCCCTCCTCTGCCCTTTCCTCTTTCTCCTTCATTCTCTTCTTCCCCCCACCCCCTTTCTCTTTTGAAGAATTCAGTCTGTCTGGAGGTGGTAACACCAGCAGCTAAGAGGAGGTGTCTGCAGAAGGACAACCTAGACAGGAAGTCCGCAAGAGTCCACACAGGGCCCAGCACAGTGTGGGATCAGAGAACCTGGACAGGGTGAGGATGTTGCCTTGATAGGATGTCCACACCAGGGCCTAAAGCTCAGGAAAGTTAAAGCCCATGTCCGCATTCAGGCATGAAAGAAGAAATTGTATTGGAGCAAGAAAGACGGACATTCCACAGAGGAAGGTGACAGTGGTGTGGACTATTGAGGGCACTCAGGGGAATTAGTCAGTTAATGTCTTTAAGAGAAGTGGGGAAGGCTTTTCACTTTGTGAGTCATGAATTAGGAATGAATCCTGTGATGACATTACTGTGTCATGGAAACTATATATACAAATATAATAGTTTACTGTGTATATTATATATGATATATCATGTATTGTACATACTAATTATATAATATATAATAGTAAAGTAGTCTGCATATATGCAAAAAAAGCAAAGGTGAAAATAAAAGCACGCCCGTGTGTCTATTTCCTGGCTCTGTCCGCACAAAGGAACTAAGAACAGTGCTGCTCCGGCAAGGGGCACATCTGGCCCCCTAACTTCTTTTGCTTTAAAACAGAGTTCCATGTAACTCTAATCCTGCATTCCTCATCCTCCTGCCTGCACCTCGCAAGTGCTGGGACTGCAAGCTTGTGTCACCACACCCCTCCTAGCACCTAAATCTTGGCTTCCAAATGACATTCCATACTAAAGAGAACCAGAGCTCCTTGGAAACATGGCTGATTCCAGAGGTGGGTGGGGCCAGGGCAGGACAAGAGGAGCCTGGAGCATCTTGCTGTGCCAAGAAGTCAAGAGTCAAAGAATCGTGGAGACATGGCAGAAGGGCACAGAAACCAGGTTGCAAGGACTAATTGGCTAAATCTGAATATCTTAAACGTCAGGACAAATAATGAAAACAATGGGTTATAGTCCATTATTAAGATAGAACACACATCTATACCAATAAATAACTGTAAAGGTCAGATGGCGCTCAGAGTATCCACACGCATGAAAACGTGTCCCTCTGAAATCACAACAGAGTGTAACTTTCAAACAAACAGGCCCAGCAGATACTACTTGAGAGGCCATTCTGGTGAACCTTACCACCAGGGGTAGAAACTGAAGTTCTCCATCTCTGAGGGAACTAACAGTGAGAGGACTAACATTACCTCTGGGGGTAACCTTGCCATGATGCACAAACCTCTTAAAGAAGCATCAGAAGACAGACTCAAGCTGAGAGCTGTTGTATAGAATAACAGAACTGCAGTCTTCAAATGTGCCCAGATCATACAAGACTGAAAGTCTGGGAAAGTGGATCATGCTACAGAACCCAAAGAAACATGGCAACTACAAGCAATGATTTCAAATTGGGAATTTTCTGAAGGATTAACAAAAGCATTGTAGAGACAAGTTGGCACAGCTTCCATGAGGCTTGACAATTAGGTAATAATCTTGTACATATGTTCATGTCCCAATTTTGAGGATTCCAAATTATATAGGCTGTGATTATATAGGATGCCTTTGTGTGTAGGAAATATCCACAGGACACCGGTGACATAATTTGTTTCCAAACAGTTCAGAAGGAAACAAAACAAAGTCCTTTGCATGAAATTTGCAGCATTTCTGCAAGCTTCTTAATATCTGTTTTAAAATATCACTAATATCACTGTAGATTCATATGCAGCTTTATTAAAGATGTATTTATTTATTTTTATGTGTGAATGTTTTGCCTGCATGTATATATGTGACCGCCCACAAGCCTGATGCCCAAAGAGACCAAAAGAAGACCTCATATCTCCTGGAGTTACAGATGTGGGTGCTGAGAAATGAATCTATGACCTCTGGAAGAAGAACGAATTCTCTTAACCACTGAGTCATCTGCCTAATCCTCAAAATAAAATTTTGAGGCAAGGTGTTGTCCAGGCTTTCATGACACTTACTATGTAGACCTGGAAGGTTTTGAACTTAGGAACCTGCTGTCTCAGCCTCCCAAGTACTGACATTAGATGTGAGCTACCATCCTTGGGTTAAAACGTTTTTGAGCATAGTAACTACCCAAATATACCCAGGGAATCCATGTATCTACAATCAATAGTCAAAACCTCAAGTATCTCTCAGAGCTTCCAGACAAACTCCACTTTGTAAGCACCCTGGATTCCTTCCTCACTGCAATTCTACCTTGAAAAATAGAATTGAAATTCTACTGGTGTTTTCCAAGCACATAACCTTCTTAGAGGCCCCAAAGGAACTCCTGTATCTCCAACTTGGCTATCACAGTGCCTGGGGGGGCCGGGGGGAGCGGGGGAGATGCTCCCACGAGCACTCAGATATCAATGTCAGTTTTGCTCCCTCTTAAGTACGTTACCCTGAGCAATTGCTTAATCTTCCTCGGCTTTAGTTTCCTCAACTGTGAAATGGAGATAATATTTACTCCACGGTACTGCTGAGAGAATTAAATACAATGGTGGGTGGGAACCTGCCCACCTGATGACTGGCGCAGGCGGACAAGGCTTTCCACTTGGTTTTCAATTGCTCAACAACTTAATGTTATATAACCCTATGAGTTCCCTCGACCCTGACATAATTTCTCCTGCTTATAGGTGGACACAGCTGCAATTCGCTCATTGTTTCCCTTTGGGCCCTTACTGTTTGGCAAGTAAGTATTGAGAGCCCATCACCCGGAAAACTACTGTGCGAATGAGAGGAGATGAACTCCATGCTACTTCTTCTATCTTTCGAAGAGGAGGGCGCGTTACAAATTTAAGTCAGTTTAGTAATCCAACCGAGGGTGTGTTCACCTCTCCCTCCTTGTCTCCTGCTGTCCCTATTGAATCCACCCACTCCTCCGTCACATACATATTTATTTTCCAATGAGTTCTGAAAGATTTCCAAGGTAGAGCAAGAAACAGGGAATGCAGCTGACGTCTGCCTCCCCTGGGGATTATGTCACTCCTTGATTTAATTTGTCTTGACATTTTCTTCATTGTACTTTCTGCTCCTCATCAGAATTCACCCCTCTTGGAAAACAAATGTACTTATAGACTACTCGGGGGATCCTGAAGACGGTTGTGTATGTTCGTGTATAAAGTTCAACACATGCACACAAGGCCCCGTCCCCTAAGGGACATGCCACATAAGCATGAAGTCTTGTCATACCTCCAATGTTCTCTGTAAGGAATCTCTGCGAGCCCCGCTCAGGCAAGGTAGAGAGGATTTATTTTCCATTTTTAAGCCATTCGCAATTTTGTTTGCTTAAGCTTAATTGTTCCCGGATACTGGGAGGGTACAGAAGGTAACTCTATGTTTGATTTTAGTGACATTTTGGCATTGATTTGACATCCTAGCTTTTAAAAAAAAATTAATAAAACACATATATGCAAAATAGGCCGTTTGGATCATTTTTTGTCATCTTTGTTTTACTGCAAAGATAAAAGGTTCTGTCATGGAGATGAAATGCAGATAAAACTCAGCTGGGCTTTCACCGCCTTTCCTGAGGGGACATCACGAGGAAGCAGGCTGGACTGGAATGGACTTTCATTTGAGAAAAGGCAGCTATGCCCTCAGCTTGGCAGCCAGTCCAGAGGAGATTCATTCTCTCCCTGTGCTTCCCTCTCCCTCTGGCTTCTCAGACCAGTGGAGGAAAAACTTGTAGCAAAGTGGAATGGTCCTAGGGTACATCCCCTACTCCCCAAACCAGGACAACAGAAGAATGGAAGCTTCAGAAATTCAAGAGGTCAATGATGCACACTGTGAGGTAACTCTTGCATGACAGAATCAAATCAGATTCCCTTGAGGTGAGGAAGCCGTCCCTCCCCTCAGCCTGCTCCCTTAGATGTTTAGTCAAGCCTGTATGCACCGGGGTTGCTCTCTACCTGCCCATCCCAAGCCCTTGTGCCTCACCTCAGCTGTGCTCACCACAGACCTTCTTCTCCATAAGGTCACATTAGCCCTGCTTGCTCTAAAGTTTCTTTTCCAGGGTTTGGTCTCTCAGTCCCTCCTCTAAGTGTTGGTACTTCCCTTGAATCTATTCCTGGACTTTTCTGCATTCCTATAGCTTACCTGCCCACACACACCCAAACTTGTGACTTTTAAAAGGAGTTAAAGAGAATGGGGAAACAAACTCTGAACCCTATGAAAGTCTCTGGGGTAGGCTGAGGGTGTAGTCCGGTTGGAAGAGTGCTTGTCTAGTGTCCCTGAAGCCCTCGGATTTAATCCCCAGAATTGCATAAACCAGGCATGCAATCCCAGCACTAAAGAGGTAGGGGCAAGGGAATCAGGAGTTCAAAGCCAGCCTCTACTACATAGTGAGTTTGAGACTAGCCTGGGCTATATGAAGAAAGAAAGAATTGGAAGGAAGGCAGGCAGGGAAGGAGAAAGGGAGGGAAGGAGGGAGGGAGGATGAAGAATGGAGAAGTGGAGGGAGGGAGAGACGAGAAAGGAAAAGGAAGGAAGAAAAAGAAAGAGGATAGGATCAATGTGCTTTGAAGAAGCAAGTTTAATTTTATAGCTTAATAGCTAATACAAGAAAGAAATGGCTATTGTTTATAATACAAATCACTGACATAGAAGCTTAGCACAGTCTCCTTGGTAATAAAGACTCAACAAACCTTCCCTGGGCCGTAGCCATCTTCACCAGGCAATGTGTGGTTGACACGCAGAGGTTAAACAACACCTGCTTCCAGTAACTTCCTGTACACCCACACTTCAGAGATGCCTCACACTGGCAGCATCTAGTGCTCTTTCTCCAGCCCTGATGTCCCCATGAGCCTGCTCTCCATATAAGGATGCTTCGGGGCTGTTTCCACTAGAAAGTCTCACACCTCACAGATCTGAATGAGATTGGCACCCTCTCCACACCTTGTTCCTGCCTTCAAGTGGTGCCCAACACCCAGGCTGGGGACACAGGTGCGCCGTTCATTCTTGATCTTGCCACATAATGTCCGGCACTGATACATCCTCTCTCTCCAGTTTCTTTCCTCAATCACAGCTCACATTGATCGAATTCAGGCCTTTCCTCCAGGTGATCTTAGAACCTGGACCCCTAGCTTCAAATTCTCCTTGATTCTTTCCACACTATTGGAAAGCGAGTCATCTGAATATGTGTCTGAAGTCACTCACGCAGTCCCTTGATTATAATGCTCTGGTGGTTCTCTTTCTTATACAATAAAAGGTTCACAATCGGGGCCAGCAGGACTGCTCAGTGGGTAAAGGCTTTCCATGCAAGCCTGACGACCTGGGTTTGATCCCCAGAAACCACCCAAAGATAAAAAGAGAGAACTGACTCCATGAGGTTGTCCTCTGACTGACATCCCTACACGTGGAGGTGTACTGGTGATGTGAGTTGCCACAGACATCAAATACACAGACATGCACACATTGATAACAAATGAAACAACTGCTTAAAGATGCACATCCTTAGAAGAACCATGACACTCTGACACAGCATGGGTCTTTTACCGAGGTTTCTTTCCCTCCAAATTCCACTTTCAAGATGCTAATCTGCCAGCTTTCCACACTTCGTCCTACGCTTAGACACTTATGCTTTCCTCTGCCTGGAGGTCTTGCTCCTCGGCTCGTGCATTCCTGTAGAAGCCAGCCAAGTGTCGTCCTCTGCTGCGTGGAGCCTCTCCAAACTTCTCCATGTATTTAAAGGCAATCATTGCAGACAAATGCTCTGAACAGGAGTGGCAGGAAGAGGGGGCATCTCGAGGATTTATCAGAGACCTGGGATAGGGGAGCTGCCCAAGAATCAACGGGGGTGACTTTAGCTGTGACTCAAAGCACTGGAGATATAAAACCTGAAGAGGCCACTCCCTGTAGCCAGGCAGGAATCCCAGTGGAGAGACAGGGACACCAACCCACTCACAAAACTTTCACCCAAAATTTAACCTGTCTACAAGAAATGTAGGGACAGAGGATGGAGCAGAGACTGAGGGAATGGCCAAGCCATAGCCAGCCCAACTAGAGACTTATCCCATGGGCAAGCACCAATCCCTGACACTATTAATAATACTCTGTTATGCTTGCAGACAGGAGTCTAGCCAACATGTCCTCTGAGAGTTTTTACCCAGAAGCTGACTCGGATGCAGAGAACAACAGCCAAACAGTGGCTGGAGCTTGGGAACTCTGATGGAGCTTTCAGAGACTGAACCACCAACCAAAGGGCATGCACTGGCCGGATGGATCTAGGCCCCCCACATATGCAGCAGACATGCAGCTTGGTCTTCATGTGCATCCCCCAGCAACTGGTGCTGAACTATCCCTAAAGCTGTTGCCTGTCTGTGGGATATGTCCTTCTAGCTGGGCTGCCTTGTCTGGCCTCAGTGGGAGAGGAAGAGGAAGCACCCACCCCTGCAGACTTGATGTTTCAGGGTGAGGAGGATACCCAGAAGGGAGAGCCTTCTACCCTCTCAGATTAGAAGGGGATGGGGGAGGAATTGTGGGAGGAGGTGGCCAGGAGTGCAGGCAGCAGTGTAAAGTGAATAAATAAAATTCAGAAAATAAATTAAAAAGTAATTGTTCTCTCCACTGGGCTCCTGTTACATTTCCAACAGACTTCATTAAGCTCTTAGCGGTTTATAAATTTGGTTAATGTACGCTTTCCTTCATATACTGTGACCACCTTGAATGTAAGATCTGGAGTATACCCACTAGTTTCTCTGGGATCTGATAGAAGGACCAAAGGGACCTTCTGTCCTCTCGAGTGTCCCAGAACTCAATAGGGGACTCACTAGGGTAGCAGAAAGGTGTAAGATTTGGTTTTTAACTAACTCCCTAATGACACAAAACAAATTGCCAAAATTTAGCTTCCTCAAAAGTAATAATTTGTGATCTCTCTGTAGATCAGGAATTCAGACAAGGTGCAGAGGGATCACTTGACTCTCTCATCTGGCCTAAAACTTGACTGGAAGCCAAGCCTACGAGCAGGAAGCAGCTGAAGGCCCCATCTCTTATACACTGAGACAGACTGTTATCTAGGGCTCAGCTGAAACAGTCAATCCAAATATCTCCACAGGGGTTCTCACAACACCGTGGAGAGATTTCAAAGGCAAAAGATGTCTTGAGAATCAGAAAAGGACAGGCGGCAACCACACTGCCTTTAATGCCCAAGTCCTAGAAAACACAACACATCCTTTCGATTTAAAAAACAAAAAAACAAAAAACAAACAAACAAACAAAAAAAAAACCTCTTTATTTTGTATTAGAGTACAAAAGTTAGGTTTCATCAGGGCATTTTTCAAGCAAAATGTTGTTGTTTCTCTGCTCACCCTCAGTGTGCCCTTTTCTGCTTTCATTTATATGTGTCCCCTGGCCCTTTCTCTGTCCCCTTTCTCACCACCTCTTATCTCCTATCCAATTTTACAACCTACAGTCACACTCACACCCCCTATTTACATGCATGCATATTTTAGCAGTTAGGATCTGCATAAGAGACATTTGCCTTCTTGGGCATGGGTTGCCTCACTTACTATTCTTTCCAAATCCATTTCTTTTCCTAAAATTTTCATAATTTCATTTTCTTTACAGCTGGTTAAAATTTTTTTTATATTTGCCATGACCTCGTTACCCTCTGTTCTGTTCATGGATGGGGTTCTTGGTTCCATTTCCCGGCCACTGTGAATTAAGAAGCAGTAAGCACGGAATTACAGGTACCTTTGCCATGAGATATAAACCCTTCAGGCATAAATCCAGGAGTCACACAACTTGGTCACAGTATAGGTCTAGCTAACATTTTTGGGAAACACACCTCCTAATTTCCATAAAGAATATGCTTCTAGGATATTCTATCTGTCACATTCATCACAAAAGTCCACCCAGTTCCAAGGACAGGGAACACTCTGAGACAGTATATCACATTGCACTTAAAGTATATAAAGTGGCGTTTTCTAGTTGATAGCACACATAGAAACAACTGCCAGTCATCTTCAAGGGCCACTACCTTGATTTCACAAGGCTTTGGGAGCAAATATCCCAGCTTCATTGTGAGCTTCCATGTTTAGAGATTTGGCTGAGAACTGACAGATTCCTATAACCTGAGAAACACATTGCTGAGGCAGGGGGTTGAAGGAAATCGTATAGGATTTGACCTCCTTGTTACTCTGAACTCTGCTGTAGACAAGCCAGGTAGGAATAGCAGGAGCTCTGCAGAAACAAGCAGCCTCAAGGACGCTTTCCTTCACCCACCATCTTTAAACTGAGCCGAGGAATCTCCTATTCTTTTCCTCTTCATAGGAACCTTTACTGCATGGGCAAAATAGCCTCTGTAGATGTGTCTGGTCAAGCCAGAGTCCAGGGACAAATTCAACTCAAACTTCCTAGCTGTGGCTCAATATTCACCATAAAAACAAAACACAAAGAAAGCACTAGCAGTCACAGCCTGTGGACATTGTAAGATGCTTTCCTTGTGTGAGCGAACAATGGCCCAGGGGACAAATCCTGCCAACAGCAGCCTGGCTTTATAAATAACATCTTACAGGAATACACTCATGCCTCAGTTTAAGTATGGTCTATGTACACTTTCATGTGGCAGAGCTGAATCACTGCAATGGGGAACCATCTAGGCCCACAAAATCTAAACGGCTCTCAATATTATCCCTTTATAGAAAAATGCTTGCAGACCAGACTAAAACTGTTTACTTGCCTATATAAATCCCAGCAGCTGCCATTCGTGGTGCATCTCTCTGTGCCTGGCTCTTTGTTAGAATCCATGTATGTTACTTTTCGACTTCACTCACAGCCACCAGGTAACTATTGCTGTCCCTGTGTTGAAGATGGCAAGATCACGTGTCTGAAGAAGTGAAAAGATTTGCACAAAGCCATCACTGGTATGTGGTAGAATCCAAGCCCTGGTCAGAATGATCCTAAACCCTGTGTTTTCTCTCTTCCCTGGCTTCCAGAGATTCTGCTTCCTTATTAAGAAACAATTGCTACTATGGCTGCAACCTAGAAGCTGGTGTGTGAGCTTATTAGTCTTGGGTTTGTGCACTGAAGCATAAGCTCTTTCTTCAAATAACTCCTTGCAATGGAGAAGCATCAGTGTCCAGTGAAAGGCAGACCACAGAATTTTGGAGCGATGGGACCACTACTACCCACAATACATGCCTCCTTCCAGATGAGACAAGGAATCCAGAAGCTACAGACAAGCAACTGTAGAAGCCACCACTCCCTCCCTCAGAGATCTAAAAAAAAGTGGGGAGGGCTGCCCAGGCAACCTGGAAGAACAGAAACATTTAATTCTTACAAGCAGACATCCCTGGACATCAGCCACTGCTACAATAAAACCTCCATTTGCACTCAGCACATTCTGTGACTCTCCTTCTGCTGGGACTGTGCTTCTAAGCATGCATCTGCATTCTAAAGTCACCCTTGCTTCCCCCAGCCACAAAGGGCTAACTTCCTCACAGGCTGGTAGAGAGAAATGTGTGGGTCACAGGTACCCATGCTCAGAAGAGTCTGCCCCAACACACCCTGCAATCCACCTATTACATATTACATAGGACCCAAGTCTGAGGAGGGCACTGCCTCCAATGTTCGTTTGCTAGTTTCGTTTTCTATTTTTAAATTCTCTGTCAGTCACTGAATGCATATTTTCTGAGCACCCTCTATGTACAGTTTCAGATCTGGTGAAGAAGCAATAAATCAAGGGAAAAAATGCCCCCTTCTTAGCAATTATGATCAAGAGCTTACATATTCCATGTTAGGTATTTTTCTAAAAATCATGGTAACTGTTTAAATCTCACAGCAATGCTGAGAAGCAGGTACTAGCATTGTCTCATTTCACAAAAGAAGCCCAGCCCATGTATGTTCACTCATTCAACAAATACACACACACAAGGACACTTGTACACCCATACCCCAGGCCCCTGTGTAATAGGCACTGAACAGCACTGTGTACACTTCAAGCCCCAAAAAATTAAAAACAAAATTCTATTGATGTATACCTGTACCTTTCTCCTTGCAGTATCATCCCTCCAAGACAGTGTTTCTCAACATGTGGGTCATGGCCCCTTTAGGCCAAATGACCTTTTCACAGGGGTTGTCTAAGGCCATCCAGAAAACACAGATATTTACAACTCATGACAGTAGTAAAAGATCGTTATGAAGCAGCAACAAAAATAACTTTATGGTTGGGGGTTACCACAACCTGTGGAACTATATTAAAGGGTCCCAGCATTAGGAATGTTGAAAATCGCTAAGCTAAGACCATCTTATAGATTGGGTAGTTCCAGTAAGGTTCAGTCCCTCCCCAAGGTCACACAGCCAGGGTAGGATCTGTTAGTGCAGCCCTGCCACACCACAAGGATCTGGACTAAATTCCTAAAGACCTTCAGAACCCTGGAGGTCAACTCCAGCATTCTGTCACTCCCTCCCTGCCCTGTAGTCGTACATTAAGATCCATGATACCACATTTAGGACCCTTCCAGAAAAACCAAAAACAAAGGCAAACAAAAAACTGTTTTGCTCAACCAGGGAGGAGTAACCTTAAAACCTGAGCACCAGGAGGTGACAAGGCCAGCACCAGAGACTTGGCCTCAATAGACCTTTACTTAGTTCAAACATATGACCCAGATCAGCCCATAGGGAGGCTGGGTGCTCTGCTGGGAGGTGAAGCTACTGCTATAGTGTGTGCTTTCTTTCTCTCTGGGAAAGTTGGACAAATGTTGACTTAGAGACTCATAGCCTTCAAGAAAGCTAAGAACCATTAGGCTAGAAAGACAAAGTAATCCAGGAGACAGGATATTAGATCCCAGAGGAACTGCTCCTGAAAAGGAACATCCTTACTTTCCTGTGCTTAGAAAAAGCATTTTGGAAACTTCTAAGATGATCTTGAAATGAGTGAAAATTCAGCCTCCTGGGGCCTGGGGTCTTCCCAAGGACTTATGCTGCCCTAGATTTAAAAAGCAATGCTTCCATTAAAAGGTGACTTTGCATGCATACAGGTTGTGTGTGTGTGCAGGGTCCAGAAGTGCACGTACCAAATGCACAAGTCAGGTAGGACAGTTCTATGGACTCAAGTCTCTCCTTTTATCTTTTTTGGGGTTCTGGGGATAGACTTCAGGTTTCTAGGTTTGTGTGTCCAGTGGCTTTATCTCACTTGCCATCTTGCCAGCACTAAGGAATTAATTTTAAGAAGGAAATATACAGTGTTTAGAGCTCTTGAGAGTATGGGCATACTGGGTGCAGTGGCATATGCATATAATATCAGTATTCCAGAGGTGAGGGAGAAGGATGGGAAGGTCAAAGTCAACAGAGCAAGTGTGAAGGCAGCCTGGGCTATGTAAGACTGAAAGGAAGGAAGGAAGGAAGGAAGGAAGGAAGGAAGGAAGGAAGGAAGGAAGGAAGAAAACCTTTAATTTTTGAGAGAAGCAGATCTCTGTGAAGATAAAGCCAACCTGGTCTACATAGAAAGTTCCAAGCCAGCCAGGATTATACAGTAAGACAGTGTGTGTGTGTGTGTGTGTGTGTGTGTGTGTGTGTGTGTGTGTGTGTGTGTGTGTGTGTATGTCTATGTCTATGTATATATGTATATATATATATATATATATATAGAGAGAGAGAGAGAGAGGGAAAGACGGACAGACAGACAGACAGACAGACTAATAAAATGAACTAAGAAATGTCAAACACTGAAGATAATCCCTGGCATCAAAGCAGTAAAGAAGGCAGATGTCTGTCTTTCCCTAGCATCTCATCTAATTCATTCTGCTCACCTCAAACTGCTGTGTGTCTACCCTGCCTCCTTATGGAGGATCAGGAATTGCCATTTGTGTGGTACTTTGCCTGTCTCTGTGTCTGCCTCTGGGGTCTCTATCACTGTAGCCTTTTCAGCTTCCCTCTCCTGTTTCCACCTAAATGGGTCTACGTGTAACAACATGTGTCATCTCCTCTCTCCCTCTGCATGCTCTCCCTGGGAACCAGTGCCTCTGCGTGACGACTCTCAAATCTCTATGTCCTAAGTGGGTCACACCCTTAAGCTCCTGACCCACATCTCTGTCTTGCTCCTCCAGTTGAACATCCCTCCGGCGCTCGTCAGAACTAGAGCCATCTTTCCCATACTCAAAGCCGCTTTTCCACCTGCACCAACACCAGCCCAGTTGCCCAAGCTAGAGACTGGAAGTTGTCCTAGAATCCCCTTTCCATTCACCTCCATATCTAATTAGTCACTGAACCTTGTTGACTCCTCCTCTTCTGAAGCATCCCCTCTGTCTTGAGCCACATCCCCGCCCACTTTGGGCTCTTGCTATAGCTACTACAGCCTTGTAGTGACTTCTTCTCATAGCTTCCTCCCTCTATCCCTCGACTCCTCTAATCCAGCTCCACACCAGGGTTGGCAAACTGTCTGCAAAGAGCCCGATGGTAAATATTTTAGGCTTTGTGGCCAAGAGTCTCTGTTACAACTACACAGATCTGCTATTGTAGTGCAAAAGAAGCCGTAGATGGTGTGTAATTGAATAAACGTGGCTGTAATCTAATACAATTTATTTAGAAAAACAGGAGCCATCGCTTGCCAACCTCTGCTCTATATTAATGCCAAATGGGTCCTTTTAATATAATTAAAGGCCTATGTCATTCCCTTGTTTGGAATTCTTCAGTAACCTCTCGGTGCTGGTAAGATAGAGACAGAGGCCCTTAGCAAGGCCGTGAGCTCCTGCGATCTGCTCTCTTCAGCTTGCGTCATTACGTCATGTGCGTCATCTACGTGCTTACTAATCTGGCACTTCCCCGAACCACCTCGGAGCAGAGGCTGAGATCTTTCACCTCTGTGCTCATGTTCCTTCTTTTTATTGCTCGTTTATCAAGCTGGCACCAGTCCCGCAAATTTTATTTCTCCTTTCCAGTTAGGAGCCTTCTCTCTCAGAACTTGTTATTAACTGAATAAGGTATCCAGATATGACTTTTACAGGGAAATTGAGAGGTCTTTGATGTTAAGGTATGCCTAATTCATCTTTCCTTTTTCCAGAGCTAAGGAACTCCCGTTGACTTTGGACGGAGCGAAGGGTCAGGACCAGGAGACCACACTGCAAACTTCCCATCATCCTATATAGCAAAAGGGAGCTGTCAGGGAACTAAAATCCGAACACATGGATCTTGAATCTCAAACTTCTCCTGGCTTCACTTTAAAAGTCAGGAAAGCCTTTTATGTGTCTGTTCATACTGCACAGAGTGGAAATAGCATCGCTAGTTTCACAGGACATGGAGGTGCAGGCTTTTAATGGCTGCATTGGGGAGGCAGAGGCAGGTATGTATTTGAAGTCAGCCTGGGCCACAGAGTGGGTTTTAGGACAACCAGGACTTCATCACAAGTCTATGTCTCAAAAAAATGTATTGCAGGTTTTTCTCAGCAGTGGATCCTTCAAAGCACAACAAGTTATGTGGTGTCTCCTGGGAAATCCTAAAGGCTTTCTTCTTTCCTCTTATTTTCTCATCCTCTGGGAAAGCTGGTGAATGCAGCCTTGAGTATCCAAGAATCACAATTGTCTCAACACTCTGAAGAAAATGGAGAGTGTTTGGAGTTCCCTGAAAAGGGGGGTGGGGGGTCCTCTTCAGTGGGCGGCACACTTTTCTGGATCCGTCTACTAATACCCTTCACAAAGCAGGTTGACCACTCTGCAGACAGACACAATTTTTAGCCTTCTCAGGTCTTCCCCCAATGTAACCAACAAAACTCCCAGTCTCCATGGTGACTCACTTTCCATATTAAACACTATGCAGTTCAGGGAATGCACACTACCCTTTGGGCTATTGGTTGATGAAAAAGGACTTAAAATGCATAAAATCTGAAGAAATAATCTAATAGAGCCATGATTCCAATTCAGTGAAAGACTAAAGGTCCTTTCAAGAGTGGATGCGTGAACAGGAATGAAAGCAGCAATCGTTGTCAAGCACTTCAATGGAAAACGTAAGCCTTCAAGGACATGAAAACTAGCCCAGGCCTCTTGGTCTGTGGTTCACTGCATAATTCTTGGCTTTGGGGTGCCACGGAATTCTGGATTGCCCCGAGCCCTGCAGTTCTGTAAGCAGTTAGCTCTCCTTCACTAACTGTAGAGGTTTCCACTGTGTTCTCTTGATTTCAACATTGAGTTCCAGATAAGATTTTTGTTTTGTTTTAAAGAAAAATTAGTTCTATTGCTGCTAATAAGGAAAACATAAAGAAAGAAGAGAATAGCATTCTACTAAAACTAACGGGTTAATTTAATGGAGTTGGAACACACCTGAAGTCCAACTAGGAGCAGGTCGGTGGGTAACTAGTTCTGTAAAGAAACTGTTTTGGAAGTAAATAGCAAGATAACTGAGCAATAAGGTTGCTTTTAGCAGTGCATATCGGTCAGAAGATGCCACATGCCAGCTGCCTCAGTGCTGTACCCTTGATCACCCATAATCTACTTGAGCATTTAACCCACCCTGCCAACTCTTATATCCATGTTCGGTCCCCTCACTCCATGTCTTTCCATATCTGAACTCACCCTAGTGACTTACTTACCAATCCAGTCCCACCTCAATATCGCTACACCCTTCAAATCAGTGCCACAACTAGGGACCAAGTTCTTAATCTCAACGCTCAGCCCTGTGTTCTCAGAAACACCATCTTGCCTTGGTCCAGACACAGGGTAGGATCTCTTGCATCAGGCTGCTCTTTCATGAGGAGCTTCTAGCAGCTCTAATTCAGGCTTCTCTGGTGACAAGCACTCTGAGTTTACTTACAGACACTCTGCTCTGCAATAGTAGCCACCATAGTAGTCAATAAGGACTCATAAGAAATCAAATATCACAAAACATGTGGTACCATGCTTCTGGGACATAGACAAGAGAATGGAATCATGGTTACTAGTTCAGTGAAGATTACATGCTCATTACAAACCATGGAATATCCTAAAGATTAAAAGAGTAGGCCTTCTGTTCACAAGATGCTCATAGTGTAGAGAAAGAAATGGTAGAGAACAGGACTTGCTGGAAAACTCACGGCAGTGTGGTAGAATCAAGCCTTTTAGGGACACCGCTCCAACTGTTGGCTGTAAAAGAACAGGTGACTCATATATGTTTGTATATATTTTTGTCACAGCGACAAAATCCATAAATATAAGAGATAGGGAGTTCTTTTAACTCCTGATTTCAGTCTCTCATGGTATAGAAGACAGAGCAGTGGGATTCGCTCACTATATTCTCCTCAATAGGAACATCAAGCGGCCTCTCCCATCAGGCTGAATGGCCAGGAAGCAGAGAGCTTGGCTGGAACTAGCAGGTTTAATCTTTAAAGGCCTGCCCCTCCTGTTTTACTCCCATCAGCCACGTGGCATCTCCTCAGATCTTCACATTCTTCAAAACAATTGGGAACCCAGTGTGGGGACATTCCAGACTCAAACCATAGCAAGACTAAACTCTCAGAGGGGTTCCTCCTCTTCTACTCTTGCTTCTCAACTGCCCCTTGCTGCTTGAGTTCCAGCAGCTGACATGGCTTCTCCATGAACTTGCACACATCTATGTGTCCATTCATGCCCCGCTTTGCTCTGGAGCTGCTTTCTCTACAGTCTCATCTTCCAGCTGCCATTTAACTCATCCGGTATTACCCACATCTGATTCACATACGAGCATCCTTGGCAGCCTTAACAAGTGAGCAGAAACGCCGTACAGTTGTCTTTCTATTGGCATTTCTCAACTCGAATGTGTCTGTCGGTTTGTCTATAACTCCATAATCCTTTATACACACCTCCCTAAAAATATATGTTATCATACACAATAGTAAAATTTCAAGTTTTTGTGTCTTAATCTGAATTCTCAGTCCTTGAATGAGTAAGGATGAGCAGGGGAGTACACCAGTAATCCTGTCGATTAGAAGGTAGAAACAACATAGTCAGGAGTTCCATGTCAGTTTCAGCAACAGGTATCAGCCTGGGCTGCATGACACTTTGTCTCAAACAACAAAACATCAACAAAAAGAGTAAGGGTGAAGTCTTCTATATGTTGCATACATCACTCGTTTCTCTAATACCTGTACCATTTGCCAGGAATTAATATTGTTCAATGTAGGTAGATGTCTATGTATTTTTATGCTAAAACTAATTTATGTAAAAGGATAAGAGTGAGTGGGAGAGGGGCTGGGGATTTAGCTCAGTGGTAGAGCGCTTACCTAGGAAGCGCAAGGCCCTGGGTTCGGTCCCCAGCTCGAAAAAAAAAAAAAAAAAAAAAAAAAAAAAAAAAAAAAAAAAAAGAGTGAGTGGGAGATGCATATTTTAAAATGTATGGAGGAACAAAAGAAGAAAGGATTCGGTCTTGCAAAGGATATCACAAAAAGCAACACATAAGAGGTGATGTGCTAAGAAGTGACTTAGTGGATGAAGTGCTCCCTGTACAGGCACGAGGACTGAAATCTGATTAACCACCACTCAGATAAAAACATCATCAGCACCGGGGATGGAAATGGGCATAGCATCTGGAATGCATAACAGAAAGGGAGAGTTCCAGGTGGGCTGAGAGATTCTGACTCAAAAAGACAAAAAAACAAAAAACAAAGAAAAAAAAACAAAAAAAAAAACAAAACTAGAGATTGACAGAGAAAGGCACACAACCTCAACTGTCCTCCACACATAACAGTAGCAAAATCACAGTTATGAAATAGCAGTGAAATAACTGTATGGTTGCGCCTTATCACAACATGGGGAACTGTATTAAAGGGTTGCAGCATTAGAAAGGTTGAGAAGCACTGTTCTAGAAAAAGATGGTTTGAGCCCAGAAATTGAGGGGGTGTTACGGTGAACATGGTTTCAAATCAAGGAAAACTCCCCTCCACTTCCTAAACGAGCTTCAGGTCTGGTGAGGACAGCTAAATTCTTGGCTGAAGTTCTTCAGCAGGTGACTTTGAGCAAGCCAGGCATGACTAACAACTTTGTTCCCGGCCTGTCCTCAGCTGCTGTAATGGGAGCTGCAGTGACTGATGTAAGGAGTGGTCCATTCACCCTGGAGAGAGAATTGGTGGACTTGCATACAAAGACAGCTGAGGCTTGCTGGGGCAATGTCCTGGCTGTGGGCACGTGTGCAGACTGGGTGCTTCAAGCATCGGGGAAGTTTCTCTTGTGCCTGTGTGGAAGTGAAGCATCCTGTGAGGAGACTACAGGAGTACCTTCCTTGCTCAGAGATAAGAACACTAACTAGTTTGAAGGATGATTGTGATAACTTGATGTGATGGTTCTTAAACAATAAAGTGAGATTCAAAATAGTTATTAGTATTTTGCATGATAAAAATGTACCCAATTGGGGTTGGGGATTTAGCTCAGCGGTAGAGCGCTTGCCTAGCAAGCGCAAGGCCCTGGGTTCGGTCCCCAGCTTCGAAAAAAAGAAAAGGAAAAAAAATGTACCCAACATTTGTTTCTGCATATTTATGAGGGAGAGTGGTCTTTTTCTCTATAATTTATGTGAATCATCTGAAATGGTATCATATCTTTCCTCATGTTTGGAATAACTTTTAACCTTTTTTATGTATTCCTCTCCTCCTCCTCCTCCTCCTCCTCCTCCTCCTTTTACTACTACTACTACTACTACTACTACTACTACTACTACTACTACTATTACTACTACTACTACTACTACTGTGGGATGTCAGTGTGTGCACATGAGTAGATGTGCCGTTAGAAATGCATGGCAGTCAGAAGACATCTTTTTAGAAAGTGGTTTTCCTTTCACACTGTTGAGGTAGAGTCTTTCTTTTTTATTTGTTTGTTCCATGATATGGATTATAGGCTAGAGAGCCTACAGTCTTCTAGACTATTCTTCCTTCTCCACATCCCATCTTGGTACAGGAGTGTTGGGATTACAGACAAGCACTGGGTGTTGACTTGAGTTCCAGGGAGCCAGCTCAGGTCATCAGGCTCACAAGCAGTGCTTCGGCCCGCTGAGCCATCACACAATCATCTTTCCCCCTGAAAAGGAAACTGGTCCTTGCTAATGGCCAACGTGCCAACAAACTTGAAGATAATCTTCCCAGTGTTACTCTGAAGGGGAAGAGACAAAGGGAGCTGACCACAAGGCAAGGTGAGAGAAGACTTTTAAAATGTGTCCATGAAAAGGCTCCAGAGGGGGGAGACTGGCAAAGTTGTGTTGTGTCTATGCAAGAGCTTGAGAATAAAAGGGAAAAGGAAAGCTCATTGTCTTAGAATGGATCATTTCTCTGTAACCTAAGCAGGGTGCCTTTAATTTCAGCACTCAGGAGGCAGAGGTAGGAGCATTTCTGTGAGTTTAAAGCCAGCCTGGTCTACATAGCCAGTTGCAAGCCAGCCAGAGCCACATAGTTGACTCTCTGTCTGGCCTGCACCATAGGGCTAGAAGAGGCCACTCTTCCAAGAGTTTTTTCCTGCATGAAATTCAGCAAGTTATGGCTTTCCTACTTCTTCCTTGGTCTGATACAGATGCCAGTCATCAGGTAACCTCTGCCCATATGTCACTACCCACCTGTGAATCCACAGTAATTTGCTTAGGTTGTTGGGGAAGACAGCTGGGGTACTGTCACTTCCCTATGAAGGATACTGTTCCAGTTATGCCATCACCATGCATTCCCCAAGACATAGTGCTCATCCTTAAATATCTTGTTCAATAATGATTGACTAAGTTCCAAGTGCTGGGCCAGACACACATCTGTAACAGCATCTGCGGTGCTGTAAGACGTGAGCCAATGGAGGAAGATGGTGCTAGACACGTGAAAAACATGAAGACACCCCCAGTGCAGAGAGAACAAGGGAGGAAGAATGCAACTGGTGGAGGGGCCAGGTATGGGACAGAAAGCAAAGGTGAAGCAGATGTGAGGGACCCGTTTGTATTGAGTCTGAAACAATAGCCTGTCCTTCTCATTATCCTCCCTCTTTCTGATTCTTTGCTCTTTTCTCTTTCCCAATATAAAGCTACAGACAGAGAAAAACAAAGGAGGGAGGGAAGAGGTTGCAAAGGAAGAGAGGATGGAGGAAGAGGTTCAACGCAGTTCTCCTCTGTTGGTTCCACCCTTCAGTGCTGCTGGTTAGTGAAATGGCATCCTAATATCTACTAGCCTCCTGGGCACTGAGTGTTAACCCAGGACTGTGTGAGGCCAGCTAAGAGTGCCCTAAAGTATCTCTTGATGCCCAGGGAGATCCTATGCCTGGTGCAATTCATTTGGAGTTTTAGTGTCTGTTAATTCAGAACATGAGAGATAAAAGGAGAAAAATGCAGTGTTAATTTGGGATAATGTTAGAGTAAATTCAACCTTGTTGACATAACTTTTAAACCACGGACCCAGTGACCATCAAGCATGGGCTGTCCCTGCAGCCACATAGTAGGAAGAAATGGGAATAGACAAGAGAAATGAGGAAATTTGCATTTACATTATACAAACATTGATCCGGCTTGAAATGAAGAACAATGCCTGTGTCAACATCACTAAAGCAAAGCATTAATCAACCATGGAACACCCGCCTAAGATACACAACCTCACGCTTCCACAGAGCCCATAAAGAACCCCATCCACTCCCTTCTGCCGTTAGCTAACCATATAGAAAAATCTCCAACCCAGGGAACGTCAGAGTTAGTCAGTAGACACAGGGATGTTCTGGACCCCATCTGAGAAAGTGATGAAAGACGCTTAAGTTTAAAAGGAAGATGGTCTGTGAGTGATGAGAATTGTCACTCAGAATTCTAAAGGCCATTGTCCTGCAGAAGGAGAGACAGTGCACAGTAAGAGGAAAGGTTTCCAAGATAGGCAGACATCCTGGTCAGATGAGGGAGAACGGCCTAGACCTTCCAAAAAACTGTTCACGAAGACAAGTCTAGAGTCAATGGCTTGAATAAAAGATGCAGGGAAGTGTGCGTGTCTGCAGCAGAGTCAAGGACAAACAGAGTGTGAAGCACATGGTGAATATTAATTCTCACCTGGATACCATCTGATGCACCTCGCTCTTCATTTGTTATTTGTGTAAACTCTATCTATAGCAGAATCTTCCCCAGGACTTTCCAGCCTAGAAGTCTAGTTCATAAAACCAAGAAGAATAGATTTGTCTCTCACCAAAGCTTAAAGGGATGGGTTATGAACCAGAGTGTCTGTGCCTGAGTGTACAGGGAGAAATGAGCACCAGGTAGGCCAGTAACTTGAGGGGTCCCCATCAAAGTGAAACAGTATTCTCCAAGTCTACTGCTCAACACTCCAGCTTGGGTGCTGCCAAGAGGTCCCAATCAAGAGACCATGGTGGCTTCCTTAATCCTTATCTCCATGAATGATAAAGACTCCTTCCCAGCACTCTATTCCTAGATTACACAAAACTTGTCATGCTAGTGGTGAGTCCTGATGTTCTGAGATACTATAGCATGACTTTGGGAAACTCTACCTTCGCTTATTAGATGTGCATGACATACCACAACTGTCACAGAACAATTTTGACTGTGGAAAGAAAGCAACAGGGACTAAGAATGTAGCTCAGTGTGCATAGTGCTTGCCTAGCATGCAGCCTGGATTCTGTCTCCAATAGTGCTTACCGGGTGTGATGATTAATGTCTGTGATTGGGGGTTGGGGATTTGGCTCAGTGGTAGAGCGCTTGCCTAGGAAGCGCAAGGTCCTGGGTTCGATCCCCAGCCCCAAAAAAAAAAAAAAATGTCTGTGATGCCAACACTGGACAGGTAGAGGCCTGTATATCAGAATTTCAAGGGAATCTCAGCTGCATAGCAAGTGTGAGGCCCTGAGAGTTGGTCAGGGAAAGAAAAGGGGTTAGGAAGGGGAAAGGAAGGGGAAGAGAGAAAGAAAAAAAGAGGAGGAAGGAAAGGAAGAAGTAAGGAAGGGATGAGAAGGAAGGTAGGGACCAAATGTAGGGAAGGATCAGCTGGGTGGGGGTGTGGCTTGCTGCCTCCTTGGGGAAGATGAGGACAGTGAAGAGCACAGACAGGCTGCCCAGACTGAGCCCAGTTTGGCGCTTATGGAGGATTTTCAGAATCCCCTTGCCTCAGTTTCTCCTGCCATTGTGATGTGACTGAAATGAGGAAATGAAGTCCTTAGTCTAGTGTCTGGCATGAATCTACATCATTGAAGGTTTGGCTGCCAAGATCTCCAGGTCCTGCTATCAAACTTCCTCACCCAGCCCTCAGCATACACTGTCAGAGAGATAAAACTGGAACTGAATCCCAAACCTTCCTGGCCACAGAATAGGATTCCACTCACTCCCTCATGCCACACTTGCCCCAAGGGCACAGTGGAACCACTTATCCTCTCCAGGTTGGGTAGGGAGCAGGGGAATCTATTTTTGTCACTGCAACTCACCCTGGAGCTAGAAAAAGAATGGAGTTCCCTGACTATGGAAAGACCAGAGCTGGCTGGGGAGATGATCACATTGTCCAATTTACAAAGTGGCTGGAGCAGATGTGTACACAGTTAAACATCACAGAAAGTTCACTTTCAGAATTGATAAATACTCTCCCACAGCATCCTTAGTAGAGGCTGGTGGGGTAGCAGAAAGGTCAGGATTCCTTGCCAAGCTCTGAGACAGTAAGGAACAATGATGGTGTTAAAAAAACAAAAACAAAACTGTCCAGTCTTTTCTGGTTTTTGACAACTATGTAAAAAAAATCCTCTAACTCCACAGAACTGCAGAGTAAAAAACTGGACCCCATCAGAGAAAGTGATGAGAACCATTTAGACTTAAGAAGGAATTAACCATAAGAGGCTCTGCCAGAGCCTGAGAAATATAGAGTCAGATGCTCTCAACCAACCATTGGACTGAAAACGAGGTCCCCAGTGGAGGAGTTAGAGAAAGGACCGAAGGAGCTGAAGGGGTTTGCAACCCCATAAGAAGAACAACATCAACAAAGCAGACCCCCAGAGCTCCCAGAAACTAAACCACCAACCAAACAGTACACGTGGAGGGACCATGGCTCCAGCCACGTTTGTAGCAGAGGATGGCCTTGTTGGGCATCAATGAGAGGAGAGGCCTTTGGCTCTTTGAAAGCTAATGCCCCAGTGCAGGGGAGAGCCAGGGCAAGGAGATGGGAGGGAGTAGGTGGATGGGGGAGCCCTCTCATAGAGGTAGAGGGAGGGGGATGGAATAGGGGGATTCCAGAGGGGAATCTGGAAAAGGTGATAACATTTGAAATGTAAGTAGAGAAAATATTCAATAAAAAATAAATAAAAATAAAAGCATTGACCTTAAACTCCCCATCAGAGATCCCTGCCTCCTGTCAGGTTGAGTTTCTAAAGCATTTCCACATGGAAACTGCTGGATAAGTAAAGCCCTTAGGCCAGCCAAAATCAGAGGAAATAGGAAGCTTTGAGAATGGTTTAAACATCAGGGTAGGTCTCCTGTTTCCCACAGCAATTAGCTCTCATAGGTATCCTCAGTTAGGGTCTGAGAATCTTGAAAAAATCATTCATTTAAAGTGGAGTACAAGGGGATCAAAGGTACTTGTTTCACTTAAAGAAAGAGAGTCCATCACTCTGACTTGGGTTTCTTCTAACCCAGAATGGACCTCTATTCCTGTCCTACACGGTCACCAAGAAAGGCATTTAAATATATGTCCAATGTGAAACCATCATTGCAAAGACTATAAGAACAACCATCAGCCCAAGAGAATCAAAGTCCAGAGTGGATGTAAATTTTTTAAAATGACCTTAAAATCAAAATGCCTAAGTTTTTCTACAGGCAAATCCATTGCAAACAAGAGAGAGAAAGGAAAGAAATATTTTTAGGACCTACCTGAGGACCAGAAGATGAAGCTGGAAGCCTCCCCTGCATTGATCCCCACTCCATCACCTGGGCTGAGTGGTATTACCCTCATTTTACAGACAATGACACAGGTGATGGGAGTAGGGGTGCTGAAGGATTTGGGGCTAAGAAGCCTTGTACATGCCTCTCTGCCTGACAAACCATTTTCTTTTTTCTCCAAAAGTGAAAATGTCCTACCTGGAACGGATGAAACCCAGCATTCATGGGTGACTCGAAGCCTTGGCAGCCTCGCCGGAGCTCCGTGGATACCACCAGGAAAAGCTCTTTTTCTGCCCTGAATGGAGGCCTAGCATTCCAGTTATCTAAAGCATGAAGAGGGAATCTAACTAGGCAGATGAACTGCCCGGCCAAGGGACCGATCCTAGGGAGGTGAATCTATTTAAGGTGTGCAGAAGAAACAGGAAGAATCGTTATCTGTTTAATGAGATCGTGTACTTTTCTTCCCAGAATTCCTGCTCTGAGTTCAGTTGCTTACAGAGCCATGGCCACAAAGCTTTGAAAGTCAGCCTGCTTTTCTGAATTACTCAGAAGAGTAACTTTCCCTGACACTGTAAGCTTCACCCTTTCCCTAAAGCTCCCCTTCTGGCCTGTGGAGGCCAAGTGGCCCACCTCCATGCTGGCTTAACTCAAGCACCACAGCTTCTCTCTTCCTCTTTTGTCTCCCTCCCTCAGGCGTGTGTTGAAATCTACAGCTGGTTGCTTTGGCAATGTTTTTTTTTTTTTTTTTTTTTTTTTTTTGGTTCTTTTTTCCGGAGCTGGGTACCGAACCCAAGGCCTTGTGCTCCCTAGGCAAGCGCTCTACCACTGAGCTAAATCCCCAACCCCTTTTTTTTTTTTTTAAACTCTAATAAAATTGTTCTTGAGGCTCCTTTTGAGCCTATTCTTAAATTCTTTTATTAATGACACTATGAGGGGATCCTGATTTCCCTGTAACGCTGCTTCTCCAAGTACCTTTAAGACCTGTTTTGTTTTTAATTTGCTAATCCATCATAAACTGAGATATTAGCAGATTATAATAAAATGCATCTTAAAAGCTTTACAATGTAAAAAGAAAGATGAGCAATGTATTAGCAAACATGAATTTAATGACAATGGCCTTCAACGGCCATTTTAAAACGTAGGTACAACATGTATAACACTGTGAAAGTATTATATAATTGCTTAGGCCTTCACTCCTGATGTCTACGCTCTATTATTATTATTATTATTATCATTAATCATCTTTAATATTTTTACAGTCCAGTCATTATCCAGCTCCCAGCCTGCCCTCAAACAGTTCCTTCTCCTCCTCACCCCCCACCCCCACTTCTGTCTCCAAGAGGATATTCCCCCACACACCCCACCGCTCTAGTCCTCTCCACTCCCTTGGGCCTCAAGTCTCTAGACAGTTAGATGTGTCTTCTCCCACTGAGACCAAAGGAAGAAGTCACTAGGGGTGGGGGTTCAGGCCAGGGACCAGCTCCTCTAGGCGGCCTGGTTGGTAGTCTACATTCTTTTATATCATGAACAAGATTTGTAGAATCTTGGAGTAGCTCTGCAGGGGAGTGGAAGTCAACTGTCTGTCCTGTGGGGGGTGGGGAGGAATTCGTAGAAAGTTCCTTTGTTTCCTCTCTTTCCCCAGGCAAGGACTCTGGGAAACCCTGGGGTTACCTGGCTAACTTTCTTCAGCCTCTTCCCAGAGCCACTATCTGCAGCTCACTAGAGATACTCACATCCCAGAAGCCTCTGTCTAGTCTGGATCAGAACCTTGGATCCAAGGTTTACTTGAACTCTTCCACATTCTTCACCACTGATATGCTTCCTGTTATCAGTGCCATTATAAAACCAGGTCAGGCTGGGGTGGATCTGGGATGAGTCAGGGAGAGAGGAGTTATAGATACAATCAAGATACATTAGATGCATGCATGAAATTCTCCAGAAATTAACAAAAATACTATTTTTAAAGTGGGTCATTGTCAAAGTTCCCCCTGAGCCAAGCAGAAGCAAAAGAAGAGGTGTGCGTGAGCAGGCTGGTGATGAAGGGCAAGTAGAGAGGATTCTGCAGTCAGGCACCACCTTCTGAGAGAATTTTGGGTGTCCGCCTAAGCAGCTGTCCACTTTGCATGTATTATCTCTTGCTGTTCTGCAGGAGGTCGCTAAAGATCAGAGATGTAATAAAGCAAAGACTGAGACTCACATCTGCCTGAAAGTTCCCAACCTAAACCCCAAGTTAACGTGAAATGCCCAGCAGAAAGGGCTCAGAAGCCCCCGATGAATTTCCACAGCCAGCCTTGAGCTTTATATCCAGCCAAAATGCCTGTCTCTTGTTGCATATGCCGCCAGGAAATATGCCAACATCACCTCAGTACCAATGACTAGATGGAACCCCACTGTTCTATACATGACTAACCCCTTGCTACAAGGTCAAAGTAGATATTCACCTTTGCTTCCTGCCTAAACTGAACCCTCAAGGGACACCCCAGGGTCCTGATCCCATCTCTACCTACCTTCCCTATTGCTAGACAAGGCATTTCCTGCTGTGCCCATGACAGACACCTCTGCTGTGGCTCTACACTGGACCAGATTCTGTGTTTCCACAATGTCTCTTGATGGCTGTCATTAACCCATATTCTTCACTGTAGGAAAATGTGACCCAAGCAAGTATAGGGACTGGCATACCAATGAACTAGGAGGGAACAGATGTAGACTTTGAACCTAAGCACCTCTCATGTTTGTAAAATGTTCACAGAGGGAAAAATAATAACTCTAAGACCAACCAAAATCACGAGTTGTAGAAAACACAACCTGGGTTTAAAATACAATGACTGAGTACCTGCACACCATGCAGAAGGACACTGTAAGAGTGTAGGTAACGATCTGGAAGGATGTTCCTCGCACTACTGAGCTAGGGCACAGAGTATTAGAGGACCCATAGATAATGTGCAGGCAGAAACACTTGGTTTTGTTGTTGGTCTTTGTAACAGTGTCTCACCAGGCAGCCCGGACTGTCCCAAAACTCCTGACTGTGTTCCCTTGAGATTATAGGTATACCCCACCACAACTGACCATCCCACACGCTTTAAATATGCCACAGTGTCAACAGAGAGCATATCTTTGTGATCAGAAGGATGGTGTTCTTTGTGTTATTTCTTCCTTCTGTGTACCTGATGTTCGTACAGTTTTCATACTTAATTCCAGGACATGCTTGTCCCTGGAAGGTCATGTCTGACCACCACTGGAGGTGGTACCTGACAAGTGTAGCAGGCTGTTTCTTCTTGCCTTTTGTATTTTCATGTCCTGGGAGTCACGTGTATTTCCATCTGTGATGGCTGTTCTTAGTATATCTTGAATTAATTAAAATCTAAAAATGTAGGATACACTAGTGAAGGTTTGTTTTGTCTTGTTGTTTTTGGTTGTTTAATATTTATTTGTTTGTTTATTTATTTATCTATTTATTTATTTATTTTGCTTAATTTCAAGTAGGGATATCCACTTCTAATCCAGGTCTCAAGGTGGGAAGACATATACCTTTAATCTGGGCCACACCTTCTGCTGGAAGCCTATATAAAGACATGGAAAAAGGAAACTTTTACTCTTTGCTTTCTTGCCCTCACCGTGCTAATAAGTTTGTTCCTTAATTGGCATTGGAGCCTATTTCTTTGGGATTCCAGTATATACTGAAGACGATCTGAGATATACAGTCTTGTGGATTGAGCAATTACTGGAGTCTTAGACTTTCGATTAACAGTCAGCCATTGTTGGATTAGCTGGACTGCATGCAGGCTGTAAGTCATTTCAATAAATCTTCTTTCTATACAGAGAGATTCATTTTATAAATTCTGTTACTCCATCTTCTTGCCACCAATCTGGAAGAACAATTGTTTGTTTGTTTGTTTGTTCGGTTTTTGTTTGTTTGTTTGTGTCCCAAAGGAGTCCAATGACTGAAATGTTGAAGGAATTAAGTCATCTCCAAGCAAAGGCTGCTAGATCCAGATTGAATTTGTCCAATTTGTCTCACATGGTTTGTGTCTTTTAGATCATCTCAGAGTTTATCTCTTCCTGGTGACTACATCCATGATCAGCTACTGATGTGAGAGAAGCAGAGGAATGGGCCACCAAGGCTTTGTGCAGTCGGAGCATCATGATGTCACCACCATGAAAGACTATAGTGCCAAGGTACACAGCTATCTCAGCACACCTCACCTCTGCCCAGCTTTAAAGGGCATATCCATAAGTGTAAAGGGGTACCCCTGAGGCCACATAGTTCACCTCAATGACATTACCAAGACTCTTTGTACCTCAGCTGCAGACACAAGCTCACGACTCTTACTAAGCTGACTGAAAATTTCACATGGTGATTCTTCCTGAACCCCAGATGAACCATCAGAGAAACAAGATGTTCAAAAGGATGCAGCACTGGCATCTGAAACACCTCGCCTTAGTTTCCATCCTACCAGCTGCAAGACTGTGGGCTGGCTTCTTACTGACTAGCTCTACACCGACTGTGACTCAGTTGTCCTTCCTGTAAAATGGAGCTAGCACTCATTTGTTCCAATAACTGAACTAGCCTCTTGAGGTGCTCAGCTGTTACTAGGCTGCAGCTCAATGGCAGGGGTTCTCATACTAGACGTTAGTCAAAAGGTAGAGAAATGATGGAAGGGACTGCAGCATAGGGTAGCTATCATTGAGGGGAGCAAGTTTTCAGTCTTAGCAGGGCCATTCCATTGTTTACTTACTTATGGGGGCTGAGTCCAGAGCCTCCCATGTGCTTGTTCTGGACTGTGCTGCTGAACTCAGCCCTGGCCTCATTAGGACTCTTTTCATACGCACACTTTAACAATACTGCTATATATGAAGCATATATATAAATATATATATATATGTATGTATATATATATTCTGACTTCTGTTTTACATATGTGTGTATGTCTATATATATGTATATATAATTATATATTTTTACACATACTTATATGTATATATGTATTTCATATATGAATAAATAAACATAGGTGTCTATCTATATATTAGCATATCTGCATATCTACATGTCTCTGTGTCTACATATCATATCTATAGATAGATAGATACAGATACAGAGATGGATATATAAAACAGAAGTCAATGGACAACTTCTGAGCGTCTGTTCTATTCTTTGGTCACATGGGTCCTCAGAGATGAAGCTCAAAGGCATCAGGCTTGGTAGCAAGCACCTTTACCTGCTGAACAATCTCAATGGCCCCTTACCTGGATTTTTAATAAGCTTCCAATTGCTCTCATAGGTAGAGGTGCCATGGTTTAATTCACGGTTAAGGTAAAACCCACAGAATTGCAGCCGACTTGAAGTATTATATAATTCTGCCTCCTTGTTATCCATGAGAAGCATGATCACTATCAACATGCTGTGACTAGCAAACAGACACTCAATTTTGTATGTTCCTTACTACATCACCGTCAGGAACACCACCGGCATGGCACGGTTTTGGTTTTTTTAATAAGATATGATTCAGCCATTCAAGGCAGTAAAGAAAAAAGACAAAAAATGAACAGCCTGCCATAATTTTCATAATTTTCCTTACATCTTCTGCCTCTGATCATCTTCAAGTACCTTCTTCCATAGCTGAGTGAGTCATAGAAGACTGACATAACCACCTCCATGCTCACCGTTCAGCCTCAGACCTCCCGACAAAACCCTTGGATAGTGGCTGTCTTGGAATATTGACAGAGCCTACTCTGGGAGGCATCAGGATGGAGTGAGATCAAGGTTTAAAATACAGAAGGTTTTTAAGAAACCGCCAGGCCAAAAAGGACAGGGGAATGCTGGGAGATGGGCTGGTCAGGAAATGTCAGTTTAAAGTTAGCACTGGCCTATTAATCAGCAACTGGGACAATGATGCTGGAGGGTGGGAAGGCCGGACATGTGCTCTAGCCAGATCTGCCGACCCAGAACAAAGGATGGCCTGCTCGTTTGGAGAGTCTCTTTCCCTTTTCCTCTGGCAAGATGGGAACATTGTTCGAAAATACAAAAAAGAACAAATTCTTGGGACTGAGGTCATTTTTAAAGCCACAACAGGTCTTAATGGGAAATCCCAGACACTTGCATGAGAGGGTTATTGTCAAATAGACTGAGGCGTTTCTGGGACCATTTACCAGGGGACACTCTGAAGGCATCCAAGCAGCCCATTGAGCTCCATGGGATAAATCTCAAAATGGTCTGCCTGAAGGTAGATTGTCTAGCTATTGATGGGACTTTCCTCCCCATCCAGGAGAGCATTGTCTCAGTGACCTGTCTCATTTCATCAGACTAGGGGAGAGAGGGATGTAGGAGGAGCAAAAAGAAATGGAGAAAGTGCCTAGACAGATGGTCAGTAAGAAAAGAAGCCTGCTCCCAGGGAAAGAGTAGAGATGCCCACTCCAATCCTTAGTGCCTTTAGACTTTGGGGACCACTTGTCTGTGGCTTCATGATCCTTCCCAGTGTGTGCCAGCTACATCAGTCAGGTGTTCATCCCACATGCCTGCAGCCTGTTGATGAGCCTCTTGAGCTCTTACTTTTCTATAATCCAGCATCCTCTTAGCTTCTGACATGACTTTCTCATCCCTATATCTGACAATCTGCTCTGACTTGAACTCACCCCTTTGCTCTTTGCCTTAAGAAAACATGTGCAGAACTGGGATTGCTCACTTGTGTCTGCAATGCCAGAAAATGGGTGCCTGAAGCCAAAAGACTGATGCTAGTTCAAGGCTAGCCTGGTACATAGGGAATTCCAGACAAACCTGAGCTACAATGTAAGAGCCTGTCTCAAACCAACAAAAGATGTCTGGAATCCTCAACTGGCTGTACCAACGTTCATGTCAAGGTTCCATTGATCTTTCCAACCTGCAACATCTTGCTTTTTAATTCCATACAATTGTTTTCTGTTCCTTGAACATGGTTCATCCCTTATGGAAAAAAATCTAAACATCCCATAATGTCTAAGCTCTCTTGCTTGTTACTTCTGCTCAAAGTAGCCTCTCTTAAGTTGGTACCCAAGCAGTTGAACTACCTCTCTGCCTAGAGTCCTGTGCATACATCACAGCAGTAATAAGCTCAGTGGGCACAGTACTTGTCATAGGCTGTGCTCTTGTTAGTTTAGTGTGTGTGTGGAGGGGGGTGTATGGCCGGGGGGGGGTTCATTCAAAGGCACATTCCAGTGAATGAATGACTTCTTGAGTAACAGATAATAGCCTTTCTGGACAGTGTTCCCCCAAGGGTGTGTGAAGGCTCATGTGAACAGTTTCTGAAAAATCTCTATGTATAGACATAACTCATTTGAAACCCCCAAAGTCAGCACTTCAGCACCACTCTGATAGCCTGCTGTCAGGTATATTACAAAAAAAAAAAAACATTGCCAGGCAATCTGGACAGTGGATTCTGGCCCAGCAGCACTTTTGGACATTGAGCCTTATCCCTGAACAAGCTCCCTTTGGGGTCTGGTCATTCGAATGCAGCAGACTGGATTGGAGAGCATATCAAAAGAGGGAATGGGGATCAGGCTTGACACAGCTCAGCCAGAGCACCTGTGTAGCTAGCACTGCAATCCCAGGCTTCTTTTTTTTTTTTTTTAATTTTATTTATTTAATGTATGAGTGCTCTGCTGCATATACATCCCCCTGCCCAGACAGGACGCCAGATCCCATTACAGGTGGTTGTGAGTCACCATGTGGTTGCTGGGAATTGAACTCAGGACTCTGGAAGAGCAGTCAGTGCTCTTAACCACTGAGCCATCTCTCCAGCCCAATCCCAGGCTTCTTGACAGGCAGAGGAGCATGGGAAACAATAAAGGTAGCTTTGTAAAATGCCCAGGGCCTATGATAGACTCACCACTTGCCCTAGTAGTATTGCTCTAGGCAGCCGTGTAAGCACATCTTGTCCTTTGACAAATATTCACCTATCACGCACCTGATGCCTTGTTAGAGGCTACAGCTCACACCCCCATTGTTAGGTATTATTATGACTTAGCACATTATTTCCACCAAGTACCAGACTTAATAATAATGTCCAAGACTGACAGAGTAAGCTGCATGGCTATCATTAGCCGATCAGGAAACCAAGCCCAACAAGACCGTCAGATATTCCATGAAGGTCCAGTCACGTGCTCTGCTCCTGGGTGTGGTTAGAAATGCGGCCCAGAGGTTCCTGAAAGAAAGCGAAGTACGACCCATTGATCTCACTTCCAAAAATAAACTAAAACGTGAGAAGATTAAAAAATAGGAAGGCTTATCTCAGCCTGTTTCAAGGCTCAGTGGATGGTGGAAAAAATGATCATAGTTCTCCACATCGCCTTCAGAAATGACACTGCCATGGTGGGCTTCTCAAAACAGAGCAATGAAGAATACAAAGACCCCAACACCGAGGGCAGGCTGCAACTTATCTCTCCCCACTTGGAGACTCTGGTCCAGATCCTTGTGTGCTCTCAGAGTTCAGTGACATTCAAGGTCATGAAAGGTGTAAAGTTGGTTGCTACCTATCAAGAGGCAGAGGCGGTACTCTGTGGCCTTTTTCACCTTCTCAAAGAGGCAAGTTCTGCAAGGTAGGTTACTCAAAGGAAGAAACAACCATCCTCAGACTAACCAGGATACCCTCTAGACTTAACTCCCGCTCCTCTGCTCAGAGTTAAGTGCTGAGCTCAAGCATTCGGGTATCTTCACACACCCTGTGGCCAGGCACCTCATCGTCCCTTTCCCCTCAGTCTAGTTCTCAAGTCTGCAGTGTTTTACTGGCCAGGAAATCATTCGAGCAGTACCCACAGACTTTTGGGGAGAAGAGGAGGCCTATTGCTGGCACCTGACATCTATGCAGCTGAACAGCCTCAATGCCCCAGGCCCAGCCTTGAAGAATCTTCTTGTCAACTCGTCAGGAATGCAGTATCTGGAAGTGTTCTACCATTGTTTGTGGTTTTTCACCTTCGAGAATTGTCCTTTTCTTTGCCTATTCTCATTTTACTTAACCTTCCTCCTCCAAAGAGAAGAGTATCTCATTTCCTGTGGAGGCTCCAGGCAGGAGGAAACAGTCAATTGTTTCAACAGTATCAACAGTTATCAGCACATACCCATGGAAGGAGGAGGGTCATTGCTTAAAAGGAGGTCTGAGCTTCAGGGTGTTTCCAAAGCCCTGACTGTGATAGGACTAAAATAACATCGTGAAATTCTTCAGGAGGGAGCAGTAACTTTCAATGCAAAGCCACTCTTCATAGCAATTATCTCAGCCCTTAAAAGGAGATGATCATTTAGAAGGGGAAGGTCATAAGGCCCTACAGGGGGAAAACAGTAATGTTCAAGGTGACCTTATGTGTTGCATTGGGGCAGAGTAGCAAAGATTAAAAGATCCGTGTACATATATCCGTGCAAACCTATAAAACTAATAGTATGTGTGTGAAGTGCCCACAGTGCTCACCTTTGAAGGGAAAGATTCCATGCATTTAGCTGTGCATTGTGTTTACCACCCTTTCAGTTCTCCCTCATATTTGCAAGCATTCTTGGTTCTGAATTCAGATACCATTTGCTAAACACTTGGTCTTAGGTCAAAGCACTTGGGAATCTTTCAGGAATTAAGAACTAGCTAGCCCACAGCACGGATGCAACTTTATGTGCCCTGAGAGCCCATAAACTGCATAGAGATGGAGACAGACATAGCTTTAGACTTGCCTCGTCTTCAAGTGAATGCCCAGTCTCGATGGCTGCCTCCCACTCTCTTCATGTTCGTACCATGCCCGGATCTCTGCCTGAAAAGGAACAACTAAAACAATTCCAACCCAGCTGATGTGTGTCCCTAGACACCAGGACTGGACCATATAGAAGGAATAAATTTACTCAACATCCTTTTCAGTAAGAGGCATTAGATATTAAAACCTTCTTCATGATGACTTGCATGTCCATGAACCTGTCTCATTTTCACAACAGCCCAGTGAAGCTGAATTATTATCATCTTTTGACAGATGAAATTTAGATGGGTTATGTCATTTGCTAAAGTCCTGTTGCCAGAAATGGCCAACTTAGGAGCCAACTCCAGACCCCTTCATTTTCATTTTGGTTCTCAGCACTATACCCCATGCACCAGAAATGATGATGTGTATCTAAGTTTCTCCCTGGCTTTGGTTATTAGCACATGCTTTCCCCTCCTCTGAAACTTTCATTGGCTGTCATCTTTTAAAATCTTTGCTTTAATTTTAGTCTTAACTGGAGTTAAGTTTTGATATTACTTCCGTGAATAACCCAATGTGTCTTGTAGCTTTCACAAACCATGGCTTCATTACCAGTTTAAAGTCCACAACCCCTCTAGGCTATAAGCTGTGGCCTGTGGATTTTCTCAAACTTGGGAAGGTATAAAATATACCAATGAATTAATGAATGAGTGATGAATGAATGAGTGAATCAATGAATCAATGAAGAATTCTTCCAGGTCAAAATTTTACCTGGACTATTTTTCTTAATCTTGTCTACCAAACAACAGTAAACCATGTTCATTATACAATGAATGGTCAGACTGTCATTAATCTCGACACAAATTCTCAGTCACATAAGTGTGTAGCTAATTTGCAGTTCTCTTCCTTTCCAGCAGTTCAGTCTTACCAACTGTCTAATAGTAGCATCATACCAGATTGCTTCTGACTCTGCCCAACACTCCTGTGCTTACTGTTAGAAAAATCTGGCCAGGAACCTTGCTATGGTGGACCACACATGCAACCCCAGCAATTGGAAGACGAAGGCAGGAGGATTGCAGGTTTCCATTCACCTAAGCTACACCAGGGGACTTCTCAATAAGGATAAAAAGATTTGGCTAGGATAACTCATGGCCAGGCAGTCAGCTCTGCTTAGGTCTGCCCACATTCCTAACTTCCCAGTTGGGTTAACATTCCTGAGATCAGCTCTCATGTTCTAGGGCCTAGCAGAAATATCGGTGACTGGAAAGTGATGTAGGTTAATGAATCTAAAACCCATAAACGATAAGCACTTGACCACGGCTGTTCTCTCAGTATCCTCTCCTATAACAAGGGGTCCAGAGCTCTTTTCTTGCAGTGATGGCAGCTGCTCTACATCAACTTCTGTTAAGTTGCTCTTGGAAACCTAACCTTTAAATGTTGTTAGGTTTAGTCGTGGGGGTAGGGAGTTCCCCAAGGAAAATAAATGCCATTGTTGACAGCCAATTGTGCTTCTGCCCAGTAATCGCATGGTGTCTTACACATGCAGTCCCAATACACAAGAGGTGAATACAGAAGGAAAGATTGGAAGTTCAAGATCACCCTCAGCTGGATAACAAATTCTAGGCTACATGAGACTCCATCTCAAAGCAAAACTAAAATAGTCTCCCCCCCCCACCCCCCGAGAGATGGGGAATGGTAAATAACTAGGAAGATCAGAGATCATCTGGGCTCTTCTGTGTATTGTCATGGCCAGGTAGCCTTGTACCTCATGCACAAAACCCCTAATTATGGGAATCCCCCTACCTGCTCTGTAGCACATTTCATATGTAACAGTCCTAATAAGAAAAAAAAATGCTTATTACGTTTCGCTAACATTTGCCAAGTTGAGCACCACCCCCCCATCTCATTGGGCTGGTTCTTCCCTTTTCATAAAACAGAGCACAGTAATCCTTTTCCATAAAACAGCCATTAAAATCACCAGAGGATAAAGTAATAAGTAGAATTGCTACACAGAAGTTGAAAATCCTAGGGCCGAAGACATGGTTCAGTAGCTGCCCCTGCAGAGGACCAGGTTCAGCCCCCACCCCCACATCAAGCAGTTACAACACTCAGTTGTAACTCCTGCTCCAGGAGATTTGACCCCCTCTTCTGGCTTCCAAGGGCATCTGCACACACATGGTACACATACCAGCACTCAGAAACACAAATAAACAAACAAAGGAATATATGACTCTTTCTTTTAAAAACATAAGATCTTAATCAATGAAGTAATCAACCAAAACGACCTGCCATAAAAAAGTTTACTGGTACCCAGTGCCGCCTTCCTTAAAGGGGGGGAAGGGGTGCCATATGTATAAGAGAAAAGGTGTTATCAAACTTGCAAAGAATATATACCAAAAAAGAAAAGTATGTCGAGTCTTGTGAATGTTGTCCTGTCCAAAACTCACACTGACTCTTAAACCTGGGGGCAAAGGTGTTGTGAGGTGGAGCCTGACAAAACTCCATTTTTGGGGCTTGACAAATATGCTGCTATCCAGAGGGCCTGTGTGGGCGGAGCCACTCTTCTGCTCTTCTACCATATGGGAAAAAGGTTCCTTCCCTATGGAGATCACAGTATTCAAGGGGCCATCCTAGAAGTAGACACAATCTGCCAGGATCTGGCTTGTAGACTTCCCAGATGCTCAATACTGTCCTCTGGCTGCAGCAGATACCCATCCACAAGAGCACATAACATGTATGCATAGGCCATGCACACATATTTCTATCATACTTTTAGTGTATGTACATTTGCAGCATGTTAGCCACAAGGGGAGTCATAGAGACAGCTTGGTATTCCTTTGGGATAATTCAGGATGTTTTTTCTATATCTCTTTGCCTTTTGTTTATATTCACATTCTTTGTGTTGAATACCCATAATTTTGTAATTGAAAAGATAATAGAGATGAATTTACTAGGAATCACAGATATGGGGAAATACATTTAGTATTTCCTTCCTGAGGTTTCTCTTTTCTTTCTTGGGGTTGCTGGTGATGGTGATGAGCAGGGAAAAAAGCTTCATTATGTAACCCAGGCTAGCCTCAAGCTCATGTTAATCCTACTGCCTCAGGCTCTCAACTGGGATGATGGGCATATTTTACCATGTCTGTAATCTTTTTTCTAAGCTAAATCTTGGTGCTTTTGAAGCTTTAAGTGAGCAGAACTATAAGAATCTCTCGTTAGAAGCTTCTGTCTTCACACAGGTCTCACTGACACCCCCCTTGTCCCCACTTATTACCAATAGCCAGATGGAGACCACTGATACAGATGTATCCTCATCAGCCCCGAGCAGGGAGGACAAACAACAGGCAGCCAGTGATCAGCACAGGAGGGAACACACCCCACTGCAGATTAACACTGAGATCACATGCCCAGTTGTAAAGTCACAATTTATTAAGCTACCAGAATCAACATCTATCTCTACTAGCAAACCATTCCCCTAAAGTGTGCTTACCTTTCTATCCTCTAGAGTCTGAGTCATCCATCCTCATGGTCCCTAAGACCACCAGATTCTCTGTAGCAGCATGAGTACCTTTTACTATGGTCACTCCAATTCCCTAGAAGCTTCCTTTCCACTCAGGGAGACAAAAAGATCTACTTTTGCAAATCAAAAGAGCATGTTTTCTCTAGCCCCTTGTAGAAAATAGAATAGGTTCATACAGAGTTCCCAGAAGGCAACCGGAAAATGCTTCTAAAAACATTAAATGTGAATAAACTTGAAAACAGAACTACCCTTCCAGTGACGGAGTCACCAAGCACATGCGTGCTCTGATGGTGCTCCAGAAGATGAGTGGAAGAAAAAAGAGGAGGAGGAGGGAGAGGAAGCAGAGGATGGTGAGCAATTTGCTTTGCTCAAGAATCCCTGATTCAGATGTTCTCTGGAAATGGAAAAGTAAATGCAAGATTCAGGTCATTGGGGCTAGGAGGCCCACTCCACCAGCGGGAGCTGCGTCTTCCTGGGGAGTGGGAAGTTGTTCTTGGAACCTGTGCTTTGTCTGAAGACACACTGGACATGTGGATGGAGAAAACGATGACAAAACAGGCCCCAAGTAGACATGGCATATGACGAGGATGCTCAGCAGGACAGCAGTTCTCCGGACCAAAATAAGGAACAAGAAGAAAACATCAAGGAAGTGAAACAATTTGCACAGGAAGAGCAAGAATTTCTCCTACGGGCCCAACGTGATCTGTAGGGTCCTACCTGAAAAAAGTGCAGATCCAGCCCCTGCTGGGCCTTTGGTGTTGGAAGACCATGAGCTTCGAGCAAAATAAGGTCAAAGCTGGTCCACAAACAGGAGAAAGTCTGCACACGGAAGCAGAGGATTCTCACCTTTTGATGTCCATTTTTCTGGATAACCCACATCCAGGAAAGCAGCTGCTCCGTAGGGAAGATCTCCTGCCCTGCTTTCAACAAGGCCACTCCTACAGTGTTATAGCTAAGAAGCGCGCCAACCTTTTACTATTATTATTATTATTATTATTATTGTTATTATCATTATTATCATTATTATTATCAATCTCATCTTGATTTTGATTTTACAGTGTCTCATGTAGGTCAGGCTGGCCTCAAGTTTGACACATAGCCAAGGATGGCCCTGAACTGATCCTCCTACCTCCACCTCCTGACTGCTGGAATTGAAAGTGAGCATTACCACGCCCAGTGTTTGGGTTCAAACACTGGTCCCTGCTATCTGGTACTCTACCAGCTGAGCTACGCTGAGCTGACAGGCACCCGTCTCAATACATCTCTTAGCATATTTTACGTTTCCCATATTTCATGCATTTCACTGTGAATCTTTTCTCACCGGCAGTGAGTTGTTAACTCATCACAGGGAGAAAGCAATGAGTAGAGCAGTTATTTATGCCTCTGCTCGAAATACTCGCACAGCCCGATCTCTCTAAAACCGATATTTAAATGATTAGCCCTCGTCACTCCCCAGTCACTGAATTCTCCCTGCTCTCCATGTGTTTACTTCCAAGCCTTTGAAAAATGAAGACTATAAAACTGGGACAGTTCCCATGGTGACACATTGGTGTCTTTGATCCTCTCTAACTCTCACATGGCAAGGGAACCACCCAGACAGCTGAAGCTCATTATAATCCTGTGAAGAGGGATCACGCCTGCTCCATTCACCGGCCCTCCCTCAGCATTGTAGATGACACTGCTGGCGGCGGCCTTTAAAAGAAGATCCGTCTTTCTCTCCAGACAGGCCTGGTGGAGATACTGAGAGAGAGCTGAGGTGTGGAAGCAGGCATCTGAAACAAAGAGCTCAGAGGCCCAGCCACTAGGATCTAGCCCTGGCACTGTACGCAGATCCAATATCGATACCCAATTCCCATTTCTACTGTGTGAAAGAGCTGAAGGTCAGAAGGTGAATGGAAGGCTCCACGGGGTTCACTCTTTCATGCACACCTGCCCACCGCTGTGGGAAGGGAGCTACCTACAGGAAGGAGCCTCAAGGTGTTCAAGACCAGTGAATCCAACAGGAAGCTCACAGCATGGTATGGTATTAAAGGAAAGCCCTCAGCCTAAATCTGCCACTTTTTAATTCTCAATAAGCAATGGTAGCCAGGCATGGTGGCACATGTGTGCAATGGGGACACTGGGGACACTGAGGAAGGAGATCCATAGGCTGCATAACAAGGTCCTGTTTACAAAAAAACAAACTGAGACAAAAGAATGCTATGGGAAGAAAAGGTTCTTTAATGATCATCGGTTTCCAGGTCAAAGAAAATGTGCACATTAATGAAAATGACAAGCCTTATTCTACTCTCCGAGTCAGCTGGTCTTCAGGTCCAGCCAAGCCTCGATCCATTACCCAGCAAAGTAAATGCTCCAGTCCAGGGTTACCACATCCCAACCTTCATGAATACCCCCAAAAGCGCGCAGAGAGCTCCACCCTCCTCAGATCAGTAAGAACTGGAGGCCGAGATACAAGTGACAACCACCTTACCTAGAGGACCCAAGAGAGGAAGTTGGTACAGAGGGTGAAGAGGATAGTATGTTCAATGCCACAGAGGGTTTCAGGCCAACCTGGGCTACCATGAGACACAAGAAAGAAAGAAAAGGAAAGGGAGGAAGAGAAGGAGGGAGGGATAGAGACAGACAGAGACAGGGACAAGGGGGAGGGGAAGGAAGGGGAGAAGAGAAGATAAAATAGAGAGATTGAAAGGAAGAAGAGAGAAAGAGGAGCAAAGGGAGATGGGGGAGGGGAGAAGAATTGGCTGCGAACCTAACTGGGTGCTCTGCGTGACAATAAGCTGGTTAACTTAAATTCTCTAAACCTTAGAATATTGGTTTATGCAGTAATAGGTATCCTTGTTACCTCTGATAGCAGATCGATACCTAGTAGAGAACACACCGGAAAGATGGAAATGAATGAGAAATATGATCCACACAACTTGGTCCCCAAGGCAGCTTTAAAGAGGGAGAAATGGGATATCCCACCTAAGATGTGCTGAGCTATTTTTGTGCTAAGGTCCTTTAATATCACGAAGTCAGTGCTCAGATAATACTAGCAAAATCACAAACAAGCCCAGAATCAGGCTTTGGGTCTCATGGGGGATGTTCTTCCATCAGTGACACCTGGGTTACAGCTTAGTTTGGGATCCTCAGACAAGGAGATCTGGCCTGGCTAGTGGAAGTGTCCAGAAAGCAGCCACAGGCGCCGATCTCAGTCTGGCCTGAAGCACAGTCTGAACTGATGAGCCAGGGAAGGGCTCTAATGAAGTTCACAGATGCTTGGGGATGTAAACACCAGTGGGTGTGGGTGACTAGGTGTGGAGAGGTGACAATGAGCCTGCGCTAGCAGCCCAGAGCCAGTAAAAATATGGGCAAAAGGCAAGGAAGGAAACCCATCCACTGGGGCTGATAGGGAAACAAGCGAGTCAGACACTCAAACAAAAAGCAAGAGTCCCTGTAGGCAAGGGAGGTCCTGAAGCCAAAGGGCTATCTCACAGAAAAGACAATGTCGTGACCTCCTAACCTTGGGTATTTGTCTACCAGAGGACATTATTAGAGCACCCACTGGTACAGAGTCTACAGAGAGAGTCTGTGTCCAAGACTTTCCCTGTCCGTCAAGCCACGTATTATTCATGTTAATAATTAGAATCCTGATCCCTCACTTAGTGACTTAGCTAGTCTCTAACAACCTCAGACTCTCCCTTCCTCAGCTGCAAATGCATATAATAATCAGTAGTTTCCACACAGAGTCACTGGGAGGATTAAATAATATAATACATCTAAGAAAAAGAAAAGGCCTCTGGCCCAATGCCCAGCCCAGCTAAGTCATTAATAAAGGTCCATAAACACTGCCATCCCCAAGTCTTTCTCATGGACCCAGGTACCACTATCGATGCTGTCTAGGTACTGGTCGGAAGCCAATGCCATGCTCACCCAAGGCACCTAAAAGAATGTAACTAAGAGGTCTGTTATTAGAGACCTGAGTACGATGAAGCAGAATGACAATCGATTTTGGAACAGCTAGAGCTAAGACTGAAGAATGTATTCCCTCCTGATCCTACACTTGGCTGAGAGCAGAGTACATGAGGATTGGCCATCCAACCCTTGGGAGCTAGAACAGAATTGTAGAGGGAGGGAGGGAGTCATTGACCAAGTTGAAAGAAAGAGGCAGTGAGGGGAGCCTTCCTCCTCTCATGAGCCCCACTACCACTACCTCCTGCTGGCAGAATTTCATGGGGAGTCACAGCAATGGTTCTATCATGGTCAGTTTCATAATAGATGTCAGCTCTTCAGTACAGAGAAGGATGGAGTGCGGAGTTTGGAGACACAGCTACCAGCCCATAGTCTAGGACTCTGTTGCCATCCTCACCAATTCTCTAAAAGTGGATGCCAGTATCTGTATGATGGGATGATGATGTGCATTACATGCTGGCCAGCATACTGATGGAACCTTGTTTTGATCTGAATCTGACGCATTGCATACTGCCTCGGTGACGCCTGTCCTTGAAAGAATAGGTAGATCCTTAGAGATCTGGTAGGAGGATTTTCTACATGAAGGCAATGCTTGAATAGAATCCTACATTACCATTAGCTAAGTAATGATCTATATAAACAAAATCTGTGAAAACAAAACAAAATGTAGAAGTCATGAGTCTTCTTGGCTAAGACCTCTTTTATCCTTCTGGTTACTGTCATGCTCTCAGACAGTTGGCAGACAGAGTCTAGCGAGCAAACCTGATTTCCACTTGCACAGCATTCCCCAAAACTTTCTGTGTACTGATACATTTTTGATAATCGCTTTAATTTACTTAACCATTGTTAGAACCTTCAATCCACCATGGGTGTTCCCCTGAAAACCTCTCAAAGTCCCGCAGATTACAGGTTGTGACAGTTGCTAAGGTACAGTGCAATCTTAGTTAGGGTTTGCTGCTGTGAACAGACACCATGACCAAGGCAAGTCTTACAAAGGACAACATTTAATTGGGGCCAGCTTACAGGTTCAGAGGTTCGGTCCATTATCATCAAAGTGGGGGCATGGCAGCATCCAGGTAGGCATGGAGCAGACACAGTGAGAGTTTCTAAATCTTCGTCTGAAAGCTGCTAGTGGAAGACTGACATCCAGATGCTAGGATGAGGGTCTTAAGCCCACATCCACTGTGACACACCTACTCCGACAAGGCCACACCTCCTAATAGGGCCACTCTCTGGGCCAAGCATATACAAACCATCACAGTGGCAAGCAGAGGCTTAAGAGCAGAAGAATGCAGTGAGGTACTGTGGTGTCTCTGTCTAGCTTTCCAGAACCACTGCACACATCTCTCTAAGCATACAGTGACTTCACCTTGCTAACTGAACACCAGCAACAGACAGTGAAAGCAAGGAGCAAATGCTAGGGAGAGACGCTTTCTTGGAGCGTGGATGACCACTTAGCTAATCATAATTTAGGATTCTATGGCAAGCATTGTTTCATGTAGAAAACCCTCCTTCTACCAGACCCCTAAGGACCCGTTCTTTCAATGATAGGCACCACAGAGGCCGTTGGTAGAATGTTTGCCGAGCATGCTCAAAGCCCTGGGTCACATCTCCAGCGGGAAGGTGGCATGAGAAGTTCAAGTTATGTTACTACTACATCTGAACCAGCCTTTATAAAAGAAAGCTACCAGCCCCCCTTTGCTCAAAGGGTTTTGCAAAGAGCGGCCACGTAAAGTAGCTTTAGACCTTTTCCTTCTCTATAGTCCTTGGGCCATGCTGAGCTGATCAAGACACCCTTGACTTCCCTTTGCTCTAAGTCCTTTCCATGGCTGCTCCGTTTGTCATCTCACCTACCCTCTGTAGAAGAAGATCTTATTCCTGTATGCCTCTATGAAGCCAGCAGTGTCACTGTGGGCCATCCATCTCTAAGCCTTGATTTCCTAGGCTGCCAAGGGGGTAAGTCTGAGCTTCGGTGTCTACTGCATAGACTTGTGGGAAGGAAACAAGATGGTTCCGGGCCACACAGGAGAGGTGAGCACAAAAAAGGCACGGATTGCTGAGCGTCAAACTGGAAGCGGCTCTGAAAGCATGGAAACCAACATTCTCAACTTACAAAAGGGAAAACCCAGGCGCATATTCCTTGGCTGGGTGACTGAGGGCAGTGGAAAAACACGATCCCGTGGGCGTCCCAGAAGACCTCTCTCGTTTGCCCACCACGGACATGTGGGCACCACCAGGACAGACCTCCCAAGAATGAGAGGCCCGGACCGGAGTAGGAGCAACAACTGCCCACAACTTTCTCAGCTGTGGTTCAGTAGAGGAAGAAAGCATCTGAGAGAAAAGAGAAGGATGTGAGCTGTTGGGACTGCCGCTGCTGCTACCACCACCGCTGCACAGAAGCCCTGTGGTGTTTGTTACCTTGTGTGGTCATGAGCACCAGCTGACTCACCGCACATCCCTGTCACCCCAACCCCATCTGGAGAGGGGAAGGATGAGAGGCAGAGAGGGAGGCCCAGGGAAATGGAACTATGCAGAACTGAAAGATCCTGTGGAAAAGGAGAGTTAGAACATAAGCAGACTTCTTGAGACAGCTGTGCTTGGTCTCCAGGGAAATGGTCATCATGGTCTCACTGTACTCCTTGATGGATAGAGAGGGTCAAGGCTGGGTTAAGTATCACAGAGTGGATGGCATCAGTGAGAGTCTGGAACAAGAACCGGGGGTTTGAGGCCAGGGCACACTGTTGAAGTCCAGGAGGAAAAGTATGGAATGCCGGGGCTTGTGGCCCTTAGCTGTGTCCTTCTAGAAGCTCGGAGAGTGGATTTGGTTATGGTTTTAATCATTTTTTCATTACCCAAGCAATGCATTCTCAATGCAAACAATGCAGACATTACATAGAGAGGAAATGTCTCTTGGGAGACTATCCCTCCGCTCGCCCCAGAGACTCATTCTAATGTCCTGCCTCCTCAGCCTCTGCACATGGCTTTAAGCCTAAAGATGTTCATATGGTAAGTTATGCAGCTGTGTGCATATATGTGGCCATCTTAAAGAGGATCAGCCATGCAACGCATCCGAACTGATTTGTTCACACCCTCATTCCACAGGACACCATACCTACAGAGCTTAATGCATTCTTTGTAAAGTGCCACCGTCCCCGTGCAGTTCCATGGCCAGAGAGAGGGACCGATTACCTAACCACGCTCACACTGAAAGGGATTTTTCTCCCAGCCTTATGTTTCCAAGTACAACACCAACAAGCGTCTTTCCACGAGCTCACTCGCTAACTAGGAATCAAATGAAAAATCCAAGCTGGGATTTCTGGTTCCTGCCTAGAGTCAAAGTACTTGAGAGGCTGCTAAAGTGGGAGGATTGCCATAAGCAGGGCTACAAAGTGACACCCTATTGCCAATTAATCAATACCCAATAAGTAAATATCCAAGAGGAAAAAGAATTTTAAAAAGAAAGCTACATTGTATAGAATACATATATATGTACATATGTATATATGTATGCATTTCCTGAGAATCGCTTACATGTAAAGCTATCCCGCCTCCCGTGAGGTGAGAATCTCCTAAAAAAGTGGGTATCTCAACCCAAAACTTTTCCCTTGATCTAAAACCCATCTGGCCTCACACACTGCAGGCATACTGTCAGGAATTGTAATAGCCTATACCCAAGATGGGACTGAAATGTTTGATAAGTTACTTCCGTCTCCATGTGCAAGAGTTTTGTGTGCTTTGTGCCCCTTCGTCATCATTTGGGCAAGTGCTCCATATTTATGCTCGCCTTTTTTTAATCTGTCGCCATATATCAGTCCTCTCGGCTTTCTAATCAAATCCAGCTTTTCGAATGAAACTATAGCTGGGTGTTTAACTGGCTAAATGTTGTGTCCCCCCTCCCCCAGCAGTGAGAAAGGAAGTGACGTGCCTCCATGACAATGGTCCCCTTCCCAGCGGACCCAAGAACCACATGCTGCCACTGTACAGTGTGTGCTTGTCCTGTACTCAGGGTTTCAGCTCCCTGAATGCTCAGGAATGTACTGGACATTCCCATGGCTGGTCTTGAGAAGAGAGGAAGGCCAGGGATGTAGAACGCTAGCCTAGCATGTACAATAGCCTGGTTTAATCCCGACTATCACATAACCTCAGCACCAAGAATAGCCAGGCAACTTACAAACTAGGCACATGGCACATGCCTGAAATTCTAGAATTCAGGTGGTAGATGTGGGAGGATCAGAAGTTCAAGGTCATCCTTGGCCATATAGCAAGTTCAAGGCTAGCCTGTGATACCAGAAACACTCAGGGGTTGTGGGGGGGGGAAGGGAGGGGGGAAAGGAGGGAAGAGAGAGAGTGGGAGGGTGGAAGGATGAAGGGGAAACAAAGTCTGAAGACGAAGTTCCTTCAAATGCAGTATTGAAAATGTCTACTAGATTCTTCTTCCTCAGGGCTTATCAGCCATAAGCCTTCAGCCCCTCTGAAAGAACACTGGCTAAATGCACTTCCAAAGATCTTCTAGCTGGGCCTCACAGGGCAGGGCTGCTTGAGAGTCCGCAGGAGGAGGAAGACTGAGTTCATTTCCCTGAATCCTTACCTTGACCCTGCGCTCAGTTGCGCAACCATTTAGTCGCTTATGTCATATAGCAGTGGCTCTCAAAACATGTTTCCCAGAGAGCTGTGTCCATTTTACCAGGAACAGATCACTGATACCTTTTCAGCCCACTGGGTCTGGATTGGTGTGTTCAGTGTATGCTGTTTAGTTGTGGTTTTGTGGAGAGCAAGGTTTGTTTGGTTCGGGGATTTTTGGTTGATTGATTGATTGTGTGTGTGTGGAGGGGGGTGTCCTGTTTTTCTGGTGGAAGAATCCTTTGCCCCTCCCAGCTATGAGAATACAATCTTTTCTAGTCCCAGCTATGAGAATACAATCTTTTCTAGTTCACTGTATGTCTTGCATACACATCTAACCTCTCTGAACTTCAGTTTGTCATCTGCCTTCCTCAGCTAACAGAGGAAGAAACTGAGGCCCAAAGAATGGAAACAACATGTTCAAAAAAGTGAGTAGTGAAGTTGGTTTGATCCCTTGGTTTGGGGGCCTTTAACCATCCTGTACCACTGTTCTATGTGAGTGTCCTGCCTGGTGGTGTTAGCTCCTTTAATGAGTTCTAAGAACATACCAGCTCCTGTGCCCATGACAGCCCTGCAGGCATGTAGACAAGATTCTCATAACCCATAGCAGCTCCTGTGCCCATGACAGCCCTGCAGGCATGCAGAGAAAATTCTCAGATGCAACCCAAGTCTGCTCTACCATTCTTCTCATGGGCTTGCTTTCTCCACGAAGCCACAGCCATCAGGTGTTAGTGCTACAGTTCCTTGAAGAGGGGAGGTCTTCTCTTCTTTCCTTGGTTGTCTCTGTTTTTCCCGCTCTTGTTTCCACGGCAGACCCCTGCCTTTGTATCCAGAATGATGACTGGACATCTTTCTCCAAGAATTTCCTACCAATTTCCTTCCCAAAGGAGACCCTGCCAATATGCCTTATGTCAAAAGAGAGGGGTGGGGGAAGAAAATGAAAGAGGAACATAGACGTGAAGAGAGAAGGAGGTAAAGAGGAAAGGAGAGAGAGACAGAGAGAGATCCACATTTTTCATACTGGTCTGACCTTTCTGCTCCTGTGGCTAGCAGAGTCAAAGGAGACCCCCATGGTGGATGACACCAGAATCTCTCACTAAGCCCCACATCGCCACCTTTGTGAGATTAGAAGAAAGAGAAGCTGCTCCACGAGGAATTCTCTTCCTTAAAACCTGTGTCTCCTGTTGCAAACCCTCTTTCTTCCCAAGCCAAGTCTCAGTTTCCTTACCATGGGGAACCTCTGGCCATTCCTTCAAACTTCCCTACATCTCCCCAGCCAGAGTCCGAGTGCTTGATAGAGAGCCCGGTGGACACGCACTTCATATGGGCTCCCTGTGAGCTGGGTGGTCTCTCTGGTACAGTGACTCACTTGACAAAGTTATGTAAGGCTAACTCATGTAATGCCAATCTGGCCACAGCAAATGAACACAGACTTCATGACTTAAACTTGGCCCTGGCATGGGTGGTGCCCGTCTATAATCCTAGCACTTAGAAGGCAAAGAGAGGAAGTTTAGCATAAATTCAAGGTCACCCTGGTTCTAGGCTAGCCAGGGGTGTTATCACTAGACCCTGTCATAGAAAAAGAAATGTATTCACGCACAGCTCTGGTGGTAAAGAATTCTATAGCAAAGTATCAGTAAGGCTAGACACTCCTTAAAGTGTACGTATAGATGGCTCTTGAAATATGAAAGGCCATGTGCTAAGGAATCCACTATAAATTGAAAACACTGAAAGTCTAAACCATGTTTAATGTACCCATTTAATAAACCTAACCTAGTAGAGATCCTAGTTTAGACTGACTGGTGTTCTATCTGCTCAGAATCAAGAGTTATGAAAAAAATTCTAATGCAAAGCCCATTTTATATGAAGTACTGAATATCTCATTTTATTCAGTGAAATCATAAGACAGGATGGTAATACTAAGTGGAACCAGGCTGAGTAAGGTAGAGCGTGCTGTAATCTTGGCACCTAGGGGTGGATGTGGAAGAACTAGGATTTCACTTTCTCACATCGGTATAGAGTTGAGGCCAGCCTAGGCAATAAAGACTGTGTCACAAAAGAAAGAGAGAGAGAGAGACAGAGAGAGAGAGAGAGAGAGAGAGAGAGAGAGAGAGAGAGAGAGAGAGAGAGGAAGAAGGAAGGCAGGGAGGGAGAGAAAAAAGGAAGGAAGAAGAAAAGACAGAAGAGAAGATTAAAAAATCATATACACAGAAAAGACCTTACCATGCTCTCTCTGGTGTCTGGGGTTCCAAAGTATTGCCTCCCATCTCGTTTCCACCTCTACGCCTCTACCTGTTCATCTGCTTGTGTGTCTTCTATGTGTTTCTTGTCATTGGATTTCAGATCCATTGGATACTCTAGAATAATTTTATCTCAAAATCTTTAACTCGTGGCTAGAAGGCATAGCACTTGAAGGATACATGCTGCCCTGGCAAAGCACCCAGATTCCATTTCCAGCCTCAACCGTAAGCAGCTCATACTATCTGTAACTCCTGCCCCAGGGCATCTGAAACCCTCTTCTGGCCTCCGTGGGTACCTGCACCCATGCTCACAGGCCTACACAGAGACGCACATCTACATGTAATTAAAAACTAAAACAATCCTACATCTTAACGATCCTTTATTTAATGACATCTACAAAGACTTTTATTTGTATAAGGCCATGACCCCCACTCAGGGGTTAGAACATGGACACACTTTTCCTGAAGACTCCCATTTGAGCCAAAAACACCTCCTTCATGGAAACATGGTGTTTGTTTGTTTGTTTGTTTAATATTCCATAACAAACAAAAAGGAGCCAGGCAAGGGCTACGCATAAAGGCTACTTAGCAAATGCTCAGATAAAGTTCTCAACGCCTCCGACCTGCCCCACTTCCTCATAAGCTTGCCCCTGAAGGTAGCTGTGTGTAGCCTGCCCAAGGTCAGTAAGGGGTCATGATAATGAAGTCTATGTGGCTATGCTGGCATAAGCCCTCCTCCCATTTACACCCACAGACCTCTCTGATTTATACCAGCCCAGAGAAGGAGGCAAGACAGACTTTTATCCTATGTTAGCTCTCCTATGTTGCAAATGAATACATAGAGACCCAGAGTGGTTCAGCCATGATTCAGGCCCGATTAGCTCAGAGCCAATGTATCAAAGGGGCTTTCCCTGGGTGCTACTATGTGGACAGAAAAGAACAGCAATAGGATTTCCAGTGATGCATGATCTAGAGGTGGTAACAATGTGGAGGTAGCTGTCCAAGAAATGTTATTGCTGCAAGGATCAAAACTCGCCTATTTGCTGTGAGCCAGACTGGGAGAGCAGACCCTACAGCATTCGATCTCGGTGAGCTGATCTCAGGGCACCTACACACCTCCCCCTCCTCTAACGGTATCAGGAAAGAGAAAATCACATAGTGGAGCAACAGGAAGAACAGGAGAAAAAGAGTCCTGCCTGGCTACAGCTTGGATGCTCATTCCCAAGCCATGTGATGTTAGACGTGTACCCAGCCTTTCTGCGCCTTAGCCTGGCCACTTGTAGACAAAGTACGTCTGAAATGTCATGGACAACCTTCCCGCCCTCTGGATCCTGAAAGTCCTGACTTCAGCATGCCTGCGACCATAAGTGAGGATGCTATTCTAAATTATATCCACATTGTTGGAGTCCAACACTCTTTCCTTTCTTATGTTTCTGAAGGCTGGGTTGGCCTGCTGGCTTTCCTAATGAGATGGCAAAGGAGGTAGTTTCCCTACTTAGCTGTGTGATCTTGAGCGACCATCTAACCTCCCAGACCCAGAGCTTCCTCATGGACCCAGTGGGGAGGGAGGGAGGAGAGAAGAGAGGAATAAAGGGGGGGAAGGAAGGAGAATCTCTTCAAGTAATTTGCCAGTAAGGCCAGGTATGCAGAATACCAATTGGAAGCATCACAATGAGCACCTCCAGTCTAAGGTTAGTGACAGGATCTGGGCTTTCCATATCCTTTACGTGCCTTGTCCTAGCCGAGACACACACACACACACACACACACACACACACACACACACACACACACACACACACACCATCCTTTGCGCACACTCAGTCTCAGCCCCATTGAAACTGAGGCTCAATCCTTGGAGGGGAAAGTAACTTCCCTGAGAAGGTATAGAGCTAAGCAAGAAGGCTGAGAGGTAGGACAACACCTCTGGGTGTTGGGGCTGACACCATCAGAGGACAGTCTACCTGGTGAAGACTTAATGTTTTCTCCTGCCACAGCACAACACAGACCCTGAGATATCTCTGCCGTCCCTCCACCAGCCTCAGGGCATGTGCATCTGGGGAGAGGAGGGATTGGGTGGGGGGGACAAGAACAGACCATGGAGACCCTAAGATTCTGAAGCGAAGCAAAGGAGACACCAATACCTAACCTAGGACAACTGGGGTGAACTGGAATGCAAGGCCTCCTTGTGTGAGTTTTCAGGGCACACAGTTACCAAAGACAGAGTTGTGGAGAAGAGCGGGAAAAGAGGCTTTTCTCTGCCACCCGCTGGGTGGTATGACTGGATGGTATACTTGGCTCAAGTGACCATCAGCCATGGGAGGAGACTGTCAAAAGGTTCAACAGTGTGGCAGGGAAGCACAATGAGCAAGCAGCCAAGAGTTGAGCCTGTGTCTCTGGAATTAGCCCGTTCTTCTGAGGTTGTACAAACTTGGCCTGCCTGTGACCCTTTCCTGGGTCTCCGGAGGAAAGGCGAACAAGCTTGCCTTAGAGGTAAGTACGTGACAGTGCTGTCTGAGGCTGATGAACTATCCCAAAGCTAGAAGCTCACCTGCCACAAAGACAGGAACGGACCCTTTGGGCTCCCATCTGAGAAAACTGAGACATAAACCATTCTTTATGGTTGCCTCTCCTTGCAGGGGCTCCAGCCCTTTCCAAACATCCACACCTCCTTTAATCCAGGCAAACACTGAATGAGAAAAGCCTGGAAAAGTGGCGCTTTTGTGATGCGTGCAGGCAATGAACAAATGAGGCTCGGCCTCTACCTTAAAGTCACCGGAGGCTCCTATGGGGTGGGGAACTACCTGTCACTGGCTGTTGGCTAAGCTGCCCTCAAGACTGGAGAGCATGAAGCAGCTTAGAAAACCCCTGTGGTGTGTGCTAAGTATTGCAACTCGCAGATCTAAGAGAATGTTAAGAAACCAAGAAACCGAAGAACTCAGACAACAGAGCTAAACTTTTATTTATCCCCCATCAGCTTGATTTGGGTAGGATCTGTTGATCCAAAAGTAGTAACAAGATACAAGAAAAAAAAAAGCGAGATGCTTTAGGCATGAAAATTGACGTTTTTCCCCTTCTTTTTTAGTTCCAAATCAAAAGGGAATTCACGGAGAAGAGACTAGAGAAGAGGAGAGAGAAGGAGAGGAGAAGAGAGAGGGGAAGAGAGGAGCCCGGAGTCCGCAGTCCGCGGGCTTCCTACCCGCAGAGCCAGGACCGAGAGCGCTTTTCCGCAGCCGCCGCGGGCTCGGAGCTTTTAAGGGTTTCTAATCCTGGAAGGCTGTCTGACATCACCCCGTTTCTTGTCGGCTGATGTTTCGTACAAGCCTCTCATTTCCTCAGCGATCTCGGAGCCGCCAATTACTGCCCCGATCTGGTGTTTATGTTTGCCCGGTCCTGCGCCTGGCCCCGCGCCCGCCCGCGAGCCTGCGTTTCCCTGGCCGCGCGGCCCGAGGGGGTGGGTGGGGGGCCCTGGCCCGCGCACCCCAGCGCAAGGGAGGGGTCCCCCTTCATTTTTTTTCATTGACTTCAGCACCATGTGATCAGGAAGTCTGGCCTCCCTCCATTTCCCCTCCCGACTGAAGGGAAACATTGTGTAGCAGCCCGCCGCGGCCACTGGTGGGATGGCCTTCGCTGGCCTGACGTAGGGGGATAAAAATAACCGGCATATTTAAGGCCGGAGCAGGAATCCCGGCGCTCACACGCGGCCTGGTCAGTTCCCGAAGCCGCCAGCAGCGCTCTGCGCAGCGAGCTGCTGCTGCGCCAGCCAGCTCGGGAGTGCCTACACCGCACATCTTGACCTTGACCTAGGGACCCAGGCCTTGGAGAGATACCTCGCAGAGCCCCTCCCCTCCGTCCTCAGCGGCCTTGAGTTCTGTGTGCTGCCTCCCTGGAGATGGGGAAGAAGAATGCACAACAGGACTGACTGCCTTAGAGAAAGTGGCCAAGAAGCCTGATGCTCCCAGGGGGTTAAGACAGCCTTTACCTCGGGGACAGTGACAACAAGTTGCCACTCCAAAAGCTGCATGCCTCCAGCCAGGCTTAAATCAAGTCCCTTCTACAACTCCCTTTTACATTGGAGCTGCGTGCTTCAAAGATTTGCAAACATGTGGGAGAGCGAGAAACAAAGAAGGCCAAAGAGCGAGAAATTTATCAAGGCCAACTTCATTAAAGAAAATAGAAAAGATCCACCATTATCTCCATTCCCCTAAAATACCTAGTAGTCCGAGATAATATGATTTCCTAGTAACTTGTCCCTCAATCCAGATAATACCCACCCCATCCCACCCCTCCAGCCAGAACACCCCAGGCTGTCACCCTACAGCCCTTCACTGCGCCCTCCAGCTATGCAGGGATCCAGAAAACAGAAAAGAAAGAAATATTCCTTGTGCCTAGCTCTGTGAGCATATCCTATCCCACAAGCACACCCCGCCCCCTCCTCGTGAACCTGTCTGCAGCTGGCATTCTCCTGTTCACGGCTTCAGGTAAACCTAATGCCCTGTCCAAGAAGTGCCGATGCCTTATTTTACACAAAGTGAAACTGAGGCTGGAGGGAGGGAGGGAGTCAAGGGGCTGATAGGACTTTGTGCACCATCTCCACCCAATTGCATCATCGCTGCCATGGCGATGTCTCACAAGTGGGAGCCCACTCCCTTCTGTGGCCCCTCCTCCCCAACTCCAATCCAATCCAGCGATGGCGATTTCTCCACTGACCTGTGGAATCCTCAGCTCTGCCCCCGCTCTGAGCCATAAACAAGCTTTTACTTCCAATTAAAAAGCGAAAAGTCTCCCTGTCTTCCGTTGTCTAAAGTAACAAGATATTCCAAAATTTCTGGCAGAGTTACTCACCTAAAAAGCCAAATGTTATGAGGAAAAGGGAGCCGACACCCTCCCTCCCTCCCCCACCTTTTGGTATTTTAGAGATGACAAATAGCTGTTTGTCTGGTGGAAGAGGCAAAGAAGTCTTCCTTAGGAAACACTGCAGATGTAACCACCTCTGAGGAGGGAGACTCCAAGGATAAACGTGGTTTGGCTGATTCTGCAGCTCCCAGCACACTGACTGACAAGTGCTGTTCTTGACCCATAGTAATTAGATTGAATGGATAGAAGGGCTGAGGGAAGCCAGGTACAGAGGACAGAGGTGCGTCAGAACTACTTAGTCTCGAAAAATCATATCCCTGGGAGAGAGGTGCCATTGTCCGTGCTGTGATTGTAGAGAAATTAGTCACTTGACCAAAGTGCCACAGGAAGGAAATCTGAGCACAGCATTTGAACTTAGGCAGCTTACTTCCAGAAGATGGGTTCTTAACTACTAGGCAAAATTCCAAAAAGCTGAAATGTTAAGAGAGGCACCCAGCAGTCCCTAAGCACCTCCTTGGTTCCACCAAGGAGGCTGGGTCCTGAAGAAGAGGGGGCTTTGTCTCTCAGGCCCCCAGATCTCAGAGAGATAAGCTTGAAAACACAACTGGGCTACAAATATCTTACAGGCAGACTTGGCCCATCCTCTGCTCAGTTAACCCCACATCGCTGACACAAATGTCTGTTGAACTGGTTACCCGTCACAGAAGCCAACCTCTGGACCATCAGCCATCTTCCCTACTTGTACTGAATATGGTTAAAGACTGTGACACCAATCAAGCTTACCTAGCTGCTATTCCTCTGGCCTGAGAATGTCTGAGGGCAGAAATGGTGACTGGCCTGGTCAGTATGGGGATGGTGACACTCACTTGATACTTGCTAGATAATGAATGAAAACAGCGCATTAACCCTTCACTGCCCACCTTATCGATCAATGTAGGCCCCTGATGACCACCTCCCTAATGTTCTGTATCTCAGCACCTCATCTGCTGCCCCACAAAATTTGCCACAGTTTTTTTTTTTTTACTTCCTTCTCCTCTCCCGTAAACTCGTGAATGCAGAAACCACCTCTGTTTGCCTACCGTAGTATGCCCCACTTGGATCAAATGTGCCCCACACATTGTGATGCTCAGTAAACACCTATGAAGTCCATGAGCAAACAGATGAGCAGTGAATGAACGAGTGTGCAAATACATGAATGGATGGATGGGATGAATGGACCAACTTTCCTTGAAGCAAGCCTTATCTCTTCATTTACAATATGTCCATTCCAAAGCCAGTCGGGACTGTAGAGAGCCACTAAAATAGTGTCGCTGCCCACGTTATACTCATAAAGTAAGTGCTTTTTGTTTGTGACCACTCCAAATCCAAGACTCATCCATATTGATGATAAAAAGCGACATGAAAGGGGGGGCTATTGAATGAGGCCCTTCTTCTCGTACAATGTGGGCTCCAGTGACCACTATCGTTAGAGCTGCACACAGGCTCTCTTTATGCCTCTCTGTTTTCATTAGCTCGGGTAACTTGCCAACGAGTGATCCTTTGGGGCTGAAATTTTCCATGCTGGGTCTTGGCAAAAGGTGAATTTTGGGGAAAAGTTTGAATAAAATCCCTTCAGCCATTTTTTTTTAATTTTTTTTTTTTTAGTTTGATGAGGATAAAAAAAAATACATTTTTTTCCTCGCCTTTAATTGAAGACATTTTTAGGCCACAGGAAACGCCAATCCAGTTGAACTTTGAAAAAAAAAAAAAATGGAACTCAGATCTAAACCCACCTAAGGAAATGGGAGATCATTTGGAGCTCAAGAAACTTTTTTAATTAAAAAAACAAACCGAAAATGTAGTTTAAAAGTCTGTTGCAGCTTTAGCACTCATGCTATCTGCCCTCTCAGCTTGAGCTGTATAAGTCTTTCCGTTGTTTTAGCAGATCACAAAAGCTCAGCGCTGTTGAGAAGGGTTATAAAGCTTGGATTTCAACTCTTCTGCCATGACATATGATAGCATTTCTCGCTTGCTTTTGTCTCAAGAATCTTTCTTTAGCATTGTACCAGGAATATATGGTTTGAGCAATCGCCTCTAAAGAGAACAGAGCTGGAGTTCCTGGCACGGAAGGATCACTCCTTCAAAGCCAATCACACAATTTGCTTTCGGGAATTTCCTCAGACAAATGCTAACGGGAGTATTTTATCTGGTATTGGATTTTTCTCAATATTCTATTCACTCTCAGATCCCTACTTTCTTATTCGTGGGAAAGTATCATGTTAGCATTCTTGCCACAACATTTTTCTCAGAAAGCAGTGAGGAGTCAGGAGAAACCTGGGTTTGATTCTCAACAAATTCCACAACCTCTCTATGACTCAGTTTATCTGCCAGAGAAATGGGAATAATGACATTAACTCCATAGACACTGTGGCGATTGATTTAGGCCAGGTGTCCTCCCCTTGACTGCTACAGTGTCTGGTATGGACTCAGTGAGTAATGAACTGCAATGTCCCATCTTCCAGCCCTCATCTGGTTCATTCGCATTTCTCCCATCTTTGTGCTATCAGGTTGGTTCCTATATCTCTTTGTCTTATGAAGCCACCATGGTGAATCTTCTGATCTGTGGACTCCGAGAAACAGCAGAATCAAAATAATATTAACCATACATTTTGATCCATACTGGCTTTTTGCAGGGATACCAGCAAATGTGTCCTCTTCCACTGTTCATGTGTCCTCCTCTTCTACCAGAGGGATCCTTCCCATCTGTGTAACTTTAGGAAGTAGCTGGGTAATCAGACAAATGAATGAGAGAACAGCATAGAACCTTCTGCTTCCTTGTGAACAGAGACTTCTAAGCAAGCTTTATTTCAACACACACTGTTAGGAGAGCCAGGATCTGCTAGCAATGCACACTTACCTGGATGCTTTTATATTTTAAAATGTACTATACCTCAGACGTCTTATCCTCCCAGTGGTTCTATTTAGCAATAAGCAGGCAGGAGCCTCCAACAAACCCTTTGTTGGGCCCCAACTTCCCCTATTCAAATGTCTCCACTGCATAGACACAGAAAGGCCTCAACAGAAGAAAATACTATAGGAATAAAAAGAAAAAAAAAGAGAGGGAGGGAAGAAGGAGGGAGGAGGGGAGGGAAGAATAGAGCTAATTAAGACTTCACAATTCCACTTCCTCTGGCTACACTGTATCTGAGTTGCCCAGCTTCCTGCCATAAGTTTGTCTGGGCTTCTTGCCTCCTCTTTAATAGTTAGAGTTATGAAACTTCAAGATGATTGAGTTGCAACTGTGTGCCCTTGCTTTTAGCCGTTCTCTATCATTCCGTCCACACCCCATTTCACAGATGAGAAACAGGCCCAGAGAGGTTAGGCAGTTATCACTGGAGACACAGCTAGATGCCACCTCATTTTAAGTGGCCTTTCCAGGTTTGTCAAACCTTCCCACCCACCTCCTAGTCACCCAACATGCATGTGAGGGGGACTGTGGGTATGGGCACACCCACACTCACATATGCATAATGTGTATTTATAGAAGAGAAGACGCTTTCTACGGATCCAAACCTGAAAGATGCCTGTCCCTGAAGCAAACTGGCTGCAAGCATCATCTGGGATAGAAAAAACTCCACAGCAGGGAAGACCCTGCTCTGGGGAAGAGAGGAGATGCCCTCCTCGAGATAATACAGAAAGTTTCGATTGTATTTGGTCAGTTCTTTTATGTCATAAGCTGGTTGTATTCATGTGAAGTTTTTATGTTGTATTTTATAAGTATTCTTTTTTCATAATACCTTTTTTTAAATATTTATCAGGCAATTTTTCCTGGTTTTTTTCCCTTGCTATTTACTCCCTTGCATCAGACACACATTGCATACACACACACACACACACACACACACACACACACACACACACACACACCCCTCAAGGCTTAGTCCATCTCTGGCAAGTACACGGCTCAGCTATACCCTCTCTCAAAAACCCACATATTCGCTCATGATGACAGGCACAGATTTAAACAAACACGGACACTCTGTCTGGCAGCTCCAGCCTCTGACCACCATTCTCTCCTTCAGTCAAGGGCAACAAAGCCAGACAGAGGGACTTTAAAACTTTGGGTGCCGGAATAATACCAGCTGAGCAATGAGGTCAGAGTGAATTTGTCAGAGTGAAGAAGTTTGGGGCCTTCTCTCTGGAGAAGTCATGGACCGATGCTACCATTGGCCAGAGTGTGGAAGAAGCCCGCTTGCCACTGGCTCATCTGGGAAAGGACAGAGTTAAGAAGCAGCGGGAAGTCTCCAGGTTTTCACAGTTTGGGTGGGAAGCAGTAAATGTGTGGGAAACAACCTCCTCAGAAACCATAGCAACACCCATTTGGAGGCTCTGGATTGGACCCCGACCAGACATTTATTAAGCAGCCTCATGAGCTGTGGTCTCCAGAAGAACAATACCAAACTGATCAAATGTTAATAGCTTCAATCTGTTCCTGCACAAAGAGTTCTTCCCCATCCCCCTCTAGGCACACTGTGTTGCTGCCTCTAGCCTCAGCTGAAAACTGCTCTGCCCCTGCCTCAGAGCCCAAGTGCAAGACCAGGACCATGAAGCACATACAGGTGAGTCAGGGCACTGATATGGAAGGACCCTGAGGCCTTAGAGCGGCCGCTCTTAGGCTGGACTCTCCAAATGGTGGTATCCAAGAGCATCTCCCCCAGCAGTTCTCACTCTGGCCGAGTTTAAGAATTACCTGGTAAGTTTGAAGAGCAGTGCCAGTGTGTCTGGATTCCATAATACCCAGCTTAATCAACTCTGAACCTCGGAGGGTGGAGTCTGGTTATCATGTTTAAAGCTCCCCAGACAACTGTAATGTCCAGCTGAGAACCACAAAATAATTTCTTCCTTCTGTTGGATGAGGGAGTCAAGAGAGGGCCAGGGACTTGCCCAAGGTCACAGTGCTGGAAAGTCAGTGCTCAGAATAGAACCCTGACATTCCAAGTCCTAGCTCATAGCAAGATTCATTCATCTGGGCTACAGCACTCCAGAAAAGTATAGAGTGGTCTCTCTCTCTCTCCTCTCTTTCTCTCTCTCTCTCTCTCTCTCTCTCTCTCTCTCTCTCTCTCTCTCTCTCCTCCCTTGATTCACCTTGAATCCTACTTGAGATAAAATGAATCCAAAGATAGCCCAAAAAATAGCAGCACTCTTGTTGATTCCCAGTATTCACCGTGGTTTTCAGATTGATTGTGGCTCGCCGTGTGTCTCATTAGCCAGATTCCCAAGTTCTCTTCTCCCTAAGATAACCAGCCTGCCCCTCAGTTCTCATTCTCTCCATTAGAATGCTTCAGTGGGAGTCAGGCATTGTACTCCCAGCACTCAGGAAGAAGCAGGAGGATTAGTTCAAGGCAAGCCTTGGCTACATAGTGAGTTTGAGGACAACCTGGGCTACAGGAGAGTCTGCCTCAAAAAAAAAAAAAAAAAAGAAAAGAAAAAGAAAAAGAAAAAAAGAAAAAAAAAACCTAGCAGAGAAGCCTCAACAGTACCTCTTGGCCAGTCTTCTGAATAGGCAGAGGCTCTCCAGTCTTCCCTCATAGAGCCACCCAACCATTTTCTCCAGGATACAGACCTTTCATGTTGCCCCTCAGCCATAGTGTCTCAGGTAGGCCACTGCTGACAGGCTCCAGAGCACTGAGCAGCTAACTCATCACACAGGGACCAGATCTTACATTCTGGGCCAGGAAATGACGGCTAGGGTAGAGTTTTAGAAGCAGAAGTCACACTCATGTTGAGAGACCATTCATGCCACCATTACTGTGAAAAAGCCAAAAACCAGGTCATAAGAGATAGGAGGATAGGCACACAGGAACACACTCATGGAGATGTCGAGATGGTTCCCCTGAGCAAAGGATGAGATGATTGATCTGTTTTCTGAAGGAAGAGGAAGTTACAAATGAAAAGAGGAAGAATCCAGACATGGGGTCAACGGAACACTCAAATGTTCTTGATAGTGAAAGGTTGGTCTAGGAGGAGGATCGTAAAGAAGAAAGGAGACGAAGAGGGGTAGGAAGAGGGTCACATGAGACTTTGTAAATTATAGGAAAGATCTATGGCTCCATCTTCAGATTTTAGTGGGGCGACCAACCAATCCAATGTGCTCAGGATGAGAAGTGGCCCAGGATATAGGACTTTTAGTGCTCAGATGTTGAGGGAAGAAGTGAGGAGGGGAGGATGAGGGATGGAGCCATGCATCTGAGATGCTCTGTGGGTTATGGCGTGGTACCAAGTCTTTAGAATGTACCAGGATCGAAGAGAGGGCAAGAGATTCAGTAGTTGAGGTTGGAACATTAGGTCAGTAGCCAACGTTAGCTAGCCTCTTTCCTCTATATCCCTCCGATAAACTTAGGTTTGGAAGCCATTGGCACAGAGATGGTGGGGGAGGGGGAATTAAGTAACCTGGAGAGAATTACTTATGGGAAAATGAAAATCTGACAAAGGACCTACACCCAGCCTTAAGGAATCCTAGTCTACAAATATCTGGAAAGTCGGGTCAAAAACCAACCAAGGAGACTGAGAAACAGTAGCCAGAACGGAGGAATCTTGATCTTGATCAAAGATCCTTGAGAAATTTGTTTAGAAAGAAAACTGATGGGGTGGGATCCAGACAGTGGCACAGGGGAGCACTGGGTCTAAATTCAGGGTTCTGAGCATAATTCATCATGTTGGGGAGGATCGAGTGGAGAAGAAGAATCCAATGACACCGAAGAAGAGCTCTTCACCACTTCCACAATGCACTGCAGTGTGGGCATACACGCCACCCGAAGTCTATGCATTCCTTGTGAGACAGGTGCTTCGCCTCTGACCACAGTGAGGATGGCTCTCAGAGATCAAAGAGTAACCTTGAGAAGCCTTTCCTCCCCAGCTTCCCACAGTCCTGTACAAACACCTCCCCAGGGCATTCAAATGTGACTGATTTCCATGTTATCTCTCCTACTGAAAGAGGAAGCAAGAGGCAAATTCATATCAATACACACACACACACACACACACACACACACACACACACGCAAACACACACGCAAACACACTAACACTGATCCTCGGAGCACAAGCATGGAATGAAGAAATGAACGAAATGAACGAATTAACAATGCACTTGGAAGTGCAAATGAGCTTCAGGAGTTCCTTCTGGGTTGGCATGAGTTATGCTCTCTGTTCCCCAAGAGGCAGGGACCACAAAGCTCTCGATGTCTGCCATCCCTGAAAGGGAGCAGGCAACAGGAGGCAGGGTGGGGTGGACTCCTCATGAAGATCACATTCTTCCTTTCCATTGTTCCTACGGGCTGCGAAAGAAAAATAGAACATCCACTAAGGCCCTGTGTGTTCACCTTCTCTTTTCCCCCAGCAGGGAGAGAACAGATGGGCGTAATTTATGCCCACACCCTTGCTTTGCAGCCCTGGCACTCAGGAGAAGGGTGCAAGGGCAGAGTCCCACCCAGGTTCTGCAAACTTCTCTCAATATCTAGGCAAGAGAGCCACAGCAGGGCAGCAGGGTAGGGCTGGGAGCAAGAGAGGACAGGAAGAGAGGGAGGAGGAGAGAGAGAAGGGAACCAACAAATGTCCTTAGCCTGGTAGTCCACGTGTTGGCTCAGGGCACACCTTCATCTCAATGCAATTTGTGATTCCACAAGGAGCAGAAGTTTTCTGTTGTTTGTTTGTGACAGGGTCACATACAGCCCAGGTTGTTCAGATTCACTATATAAGCAAAAATGACCTTGAATTCTTCATCTTCCTACCTTGCCTCCCAAGTGCTAGGATTAAAGACATGTGCAACCACTTCCTGGCCCAAAAGCAGACCCTTACACCTGCTTCAAAGATTGGGATATGGGGTCCAGAGAGGAGGAGAATCTTCTCTAAGATCACCCATTATGAGTGGCAACAGAGCCAGAGTTTCAACCCACACCTGAATGATTCTAATTGTGACCCCAATTCCATCAGACCCCACTGGAAAATAAGGTCACTTCTTCACTTGACCTTTCACCCTTCGCATGAACTATAGAAGGATCCTTTTGGTCCCCGATCCTCTGTAGGAAGGCTGGACACTAATGCAGAAGTCATTAAAAACCGGCAGCGTCTTCCAAGAAGACAGCGCCAGAGAAGCCTGCGATGAGCTATCTTGGAAACGAAGAATAGCATCTTGTCAGATGGTGGTTTCTGTGACTTCCTTTTGGGATCAGCCTCTGCAGGTGGCACTGACCGATCTTCAAGGCTGGAAAAAGAGCTGAAGGTGCCATTCTGCAGAAGCTGAGCTCTGGGTCACCAAGCCAGGCTCCTAGCAGCCACTTGTCCTCAGTTCGCGTCCATTAAAAGTAACTGCTCCAGAGCCCGGGTGAGTGTGACAAAAGTCAGGTGAGCCCTAGATCCCCCACATGCCTTTGAACCCCTTCCTACCTGACTTGTGGCTGTCATCTGCCTATAGGATGTGACATTTCTTACCCATGCTCTAAAGACTGTTTTGTCCATGGCCCTGAATCCGAGTACATTTGAGAGCTGTGATCATGCACACTGCAGGGCCTGGCACCCAATAAGTGCTTAGTCAAACATGTTTTAATAGCTATCCATATTATATTCACACTTAGTGCAGGTCCCAGGTGAGAAAAAGCCAGACTTGTTTATGTGCTGACAGCAATTCAATGCTATTTGTATCTACATGCAGAGGCGAACTAGGGAATCCAAGGCCCAGAGAAGGAGATGGACACTCAGAAGGAGAAACAGACAAGATCCAAGCATTGGTATTAGGATCCAGAACCAGTCAAGGCTTTGAACCAGGGGTGATATACAAGGTGTAGCTTGTGGGCCAGAGCCTGTATACCACCTATCTTATGAAGGGTTTTACTGAAAGGTGGCTGATGCCATTCGTTTTCCTTATATGTGGCTATGGCACAATGGCAAATTTGATTGGCTACAACAGAAACAATGGTGTCTCACAGGGTATTTATTACTATCCCTTCATAGAAAGTGCCTACAGCCTGGAAGAGTAAGTAGGTCATATCAATAATCATAGAGCCCAGGGGCTGAGGCAGGAAAACTATCTTAAGTTCATGGCCAGTTTCAGTCACTAAGACACTGTCAAAAATGAAAGAAGGGGACCAGCAAGATGGCTTGGAAGGTAAAAGTGCTTGCCAAAAGACTATAATAGCAATCTGATTTCTGGGCCCCCTGTTGTAGAAAGAAAGAACCGGTTCCTGAGCTTTGGAAAGTTGACCTCTGACCTTCAAAGGAGCGTTATGGCACATGCTCACATCCACGTGTATACGGGAAATAAATAAGTTGGTTTTTTAAACAGCTTTTTAAAGAAGTAGGGAGGGATGAAGGATGGAAGGAGGGAGGGAGGAAGGGAAGGAGGAAAAAAGGAAGGAATTGGGGGTGGGGAGGGATGGAGAAAGGAAGGAGTGGGGGTTGGGATGGGTAGGAAGGTAAAACATCACCCAGACCTGCTCCTATCCACAATTCTACGCTCCCTTTCCCCCGCCCCACGTTCACAGTTTTCAAGGGTAGGGGAAATACCACTTTTAAACATACACACAAAAGGCTCATGGTATGATAGAAAGGACATTGGGCTGAGGTCTGAATGACCAGAAACCTCAGTCATGAAGCTACGGAACCGTCTGAAGAGTCCCTGAAGCAAAGTCCCTGGATGGTACCAGGATCCAGAGAGGCACGGGAAGCCAGCATGATTGGGCCTGAGCAGGAAGTGGGGAGCATGGGTAAAAAGGGGTCTGGCTTAAAGCAGTGCCAGAAACGGTGTGATTAGATAAGTGGGCCCAGAGGAGACCTGGGGGTCCTTCCATTCCCTGGCAGGTCTCCCTCCTCTGATCTGTGAAGTTTGCTGTCACTGTAGGTCACCCTCCTGGAACCATCATAGTCAGCAGTAATAAAAGACATAACAGAAAAGCAACTCGAAGGGCAGCCCCAAGTCAGATGGCTGCCCTTGATGTGCAAAGTGAATAGAAGGTTCAAAGCCCTAGAGAGCTGTAGAACCTAGAAGCCATAGGCAGAGGCTCAGTCCAGTGAACCCTGACACTCCCCCCAAGCCAAGCTGAGTACCATTCAGACTTTCTGTGCCTAGCAACATCCTCTTTGTGTGGCCCATAGAAAAAATGGTGGCTGGGGATGGAAGGCCTGAGCACCAAGAATTTCCATGCAATAGTGACCTAGCTTACAAGGGAAACATGAACAGAAGCCCTGGGTGGGGTGGGGGGAGTCAGGGAGCAAGTAGGGATATGGGCCCACCAATACTGGAGGTCAGGAAGCAAAGAGGGAATACCTGGGTAACATGTGACACCATCACACCAGCTTTCTAACTGTCCTTCACCCAGCTCTTAACTCTTCCTTAATGCCAAGCAGCTGCTCCCGTCCTTGTCCCCTCTGGAAGTACTGAAAAAAAATGGATGAATGATGCAAAAGGGAAAGACCTGCAGTCCAATATGGCAGGCTGACTACTTGGCACCACCACTTATTAACTAGATCAATTTCCCCTCTCTAAAATGGGGATATCACCTCCCACAAAACTCACATCATAAGTTATGAGGATAATGAATCATTATATGCAGACAGCAGTAGAGCAGTCATCCTAAAACTTACCAGGATCTTTTGCTCTTGGACTCCTGGGGTCCAGCAGGTTTCCTGGATGAGTGTAGACTGCACACGGGGCCTGCTTGCTGTAGCTGGTATGTCTAGTACATGCAAAGGGACACAGAAGACTCTTAAGAAACCCCAGGGTAACAAATGGTCTTGGTTTTAGTCGTTCATTCACCTGACATAATGTAGGCAGCATTTGGTCTGTATGGGACCATAGAAAATATACAGAAGAATAGCAGGAGAGCTGGCACGCAGACAGATGACAGGCACACATGTGCACACAATTCCCAATGGCCAAGTGTACATGTACATGAATGGTATCACCTCATATTCTCTAAACAAGAACACTTCTTGAGTACCACAAAAGATAGGAAACCCTACTTCAGTCAAAAGGCAGGTCATGAAATAAAAGAGGGCTATTTCAGGAAGAGGAAATAGACCAGAGAAAGGAAGTAGGGAGAGAAAAGGGGGTTAATTGGGCAGAGTGAATACTATCAAAGTACCTTCTGTGCATGCATAAAGCCTATTTTCTTACAGTTGTGTGTGTGTGTGTGTGTGTGTGTGTGTGTGTGTGTGTGTCCATGGATTTGTATATGTTACAGAGCATGTGGAAGTCAGAAGATAGCTTGCAAGGGTTGGTTTTCCCCTTCCACTATGTGGGTCCCAAGGACTCAGGTCATCAGGCTTGGGGGTGTGTCTACCAGATGAGCCATTTCATTGGTCCGAAGCTAATGTTTTACATAATTAATACCAGCTAGTAATTGTTTAAAGCATGTGATATGAGCCCCTCAGGCTTGATATGACAGACAAATGTGAGTTCAAATCCCAACTCTTCTAATTACAAACTCTGAGTTGAACAAGCCACTCATTTTCATAGTTCTTTAAACTGGGGAACTGGGCACACAGCTCAATGGTAGAATACTTTCCTGGTGTGCCTGAGGTCCTGTGCTCCAGCTTCCGCACTGAATGAAAGACACAGAACACGCAACCTTGAGCTGAGGCTGGTAATACTAGTAGGCAGGAGGATCAGGTTTGAGGGTAGCCTGAGCTACATAGCGAGATGTTGTCTCAAAAAAAGAAAAAATGCAAAAGACAAAATTAAATTAACAATAAACTTAACCCTGTGGCCCTGAGGTGGGACAGAGGAAAGAGTTCACATGTACAGTGCTGACTCAAATTGCCCTCCAGTCCAGGACCTTCCCTTCTCCCAGAAACCCTCTGTACTAACTGAGTTTACTACCATCCAGAGCAAATTATTACCTTTCTTACTGCCATTATCTAGCCATGCCACTAAATTCCAAGCAATGGAGCTCGTTATCAAAGTACCTTATGTGCACGCATAAAGCTTATGTTACAGTTGTGGGGTGTGTGTGTGTGTGTGTGTGTGTGTGTGTGTGTGTGTGTGTGTGTGAATGTATCGATGTATGTGGGGGTCTATGTATATTACAAGCATGTGGAAGTCAGAAACTTGCAGGAATTGGCTTCAAGCATCTTGGACCATGAGATGATCTTGAGAAGAGCAACACAGCACAAGAAGCCTGAACCCCTGGGATTACATTACCTGCAATCCCAGTCCAGACTGCTTCTGAGGAGAGGTTGGGGTGAAGATGAGGAGGGTGCTGGTTAAGAATATGGATGGTGTGATTTTAAAATACCACTGAGGGCTGGAGAGATGGCTCAGCTGTTAAAGGCTAGGCTCACAACCAAAAATATAAAATACCACTGAATTGGATCCAATTAATAACCAGATTCAGGCCGAGTGATCACTCTGTGATGTGCATGCCCTCTTCTCAGTTGCCTACTGCCTTGTCCCTTTGGCACCGCCTTCCACACCCTCACTCTCTCTTCCTTGGGCTCTAGATATCCTTCAGTGAGGTGACGTGTCCTACAGGATGCTCTCCAGGTTTATTCACAGTTAACAGGGGCAGTTGGCTAGAAGGTCAGAGTGCAGAGACAGCTTGATCCATATAGGAGGGTGAAACTGTTTCCAAACTCAAGACCCAAGTGTGTCTGTGGACTAAGTCTAGCTTGAACACGAGTAGCCTCAAAAGAAATCTGTTAGCTTGTTCTCTGTGAGGTTGATGGACTGCTGCCTCCAGTGGACACTATATCCTGGCTCGCAGGCCTGAGAGAAGGAGAGATCCATCCTGGAGAGGTAGGATCCAATATTCAAATGAGGACAGACACGTTTACCTAGAGCGATGCAGAAGGGGTCACTCACTTAGAAAATACTTATTGAGAACTTACTGTGGCACGGGCATGAAATAATGGTCAATAATAAGAGATGATCAGGGACTGCTCCAAGAATGCCTGCTTATCAGGCAAATGTGTGTCTTGGCCCTGGCAGTCCCCAAGGAGTCCAGCATTCCACCCCCCAAATTCATCTAGACACTTCATTCCTACTGAGAGCAAGGTCATAGGGCTCACAAGTAGACTTGAATGCTGTTATGCTGGCCACAGGCAGGCAGCAATAGTTGACAACGGCCCATGGTTTCCTGCATAGTCATGAAGGGTGGGTCCTGGTTATGAGGCTGCTCTTCTCCTGAGCCAAAGTGTAGTTATCTTTAACAAAGCATAGGGGCCAGGAGAGAAGCCCAGAGGCAAAGCCTTTGCCTAGGAAGTCACAGGCGGAGTTCGATCGCCAGTGCTTGCTCTAAGATGAAATACTGGTGGCTTCCCACACAGTGATGCAACCTCCAATGTATGTTCCATGATATATGTTTCTATAATGTGGAAATTAATATCATATTCATTTGATACTGAAAAGATAAGTGTTCTCTATTAGGAGAAAGACAGAAGAAAGAAAGAAAGAAAGAAAGAAAGAAAGAAAGAAAGAAAGAAAGAAAGAAAGAAAGAAAGAAAGGAAGGAAGGAAAGAGAGAGAGAGAGAGAAAGAAAGAAAGAAAGAAAGAAAGAGAGAAAGAAAGAAAGAAAGAAAGAAAGAAAGAAAGAAAGAAAGGAAGGAAAAAAGAAAGGAAGAAAGAGGAACAAGGAAGGAAGGAAGGAAGGAAGGAAGGAAGGACGGACTAGGAAGGACAGCTAGTCTTATCTAGATGAAAGCCCAGGAACTCTGTTCCAACCATCTCTGAAGGGCTTTGTCTATTTATTCTTCCATATTTTCTTGGTTCAGGTTATAGATAGATAGATAGATAGATAGATAGATAGATAGATAGATAGATAGATAGATAGATAGATAGATAGATAGATATTAGATATAGATGATATAGATATTAGATATAGAGATAGATATAAATGTAGTCTCATGTACTCAAGGGTAGCCTCAAGCTAGCTATGTAGCATAAGATTATCTTGAACTACTGATCCTCTTGTCTCTGCCTTTCAGGTGCTGAAATTACAGATGTGTGCCACTGCACCCAGTTTGTGGGTGCTGGGAATTGAACTCAGGACCTTGTACGTGCTAAGCAAGTCATCTACCAACTAAGCTACATCTCCAGCAAGTTTTATCTTTTTAAAACTGTGAAAAATCATGTATAACATGCCCCCGCTCACTCTGGGACTGGGCTCCCCGATACTGAGCAAGTACAGGGTGCTCCACATGGATCCAGCATGCCTGCCTCCATCCAGAGAGGCTCATCGAGTGCCAAACTAAAGGGCTGCCTGCCCTTCCATTCAGGAGGTAGAGCAGCCTGTTTTTACACAAGGTGCATTTAACAGCCAATAATCTCGGTGCCCTGCCTGTTAACACTTTATCAGCTAGACAGAGTGCACAGCCCCCAACCAGGCCAGGCCAGGTGTGGAACACGGGCAGCAGAAAGGGCAACAGCCATCAAGGGCTGGATTCCAGCCATACTCACCCCGCTGCAGCCAATCCCAGGGCCAACCATGTCTGGGAGCCTTGTTAAGTCTGTTTTATAACTTTCTTTTTGACAAGTGAGGCCTTTAAAACACGTTTCCTCATTGTGTGAGGGTGAAGTTCGGTCCAAACATTTGTCTGCAGAAGACACCACTGGGTGGACAATAGCCAGACCTCCATAAACTCCACTCACACCCTGGGGCCCCTGGTAGGACGTGCTTCTTCAAGGCTCCCTGTTAGTGATGCTGCTAAGAGTCAGAACATAATACAAACCCGCCCCTTCCAGACCTATACCCATTCTATTCTGCCAGCCACCTGGCGGACAAGCTTCGTCTAGGAGAAATAAAGTGTGTGTCACATGTTCGTGTGTGTACCTCCGGGAGTAAATGTAGAGGCCAGATGACAACTCTGGGTGCCATTCCTCACCTTATTATTTTGAGGCAAGATCTCTCATTGGCCTTCACTCACCAGTGAGGTTGGCTGACCATGAGGCCCATAAGTTTACCTATCTCTGCCTCCCAGCTTTGGGACTACAAGTGTTTACCACCAGTGATGGCTTTTTCACACGAATTAGAGGCCAAACTCAGGTCCTTGTGCTTACAAACCCAGCATTTTACCAAATGAGCTAACTCTCTGGTCCCTTAGACATTTCATAACGTGGGCTCTAAAGCTGTCTCTTGTACTTCCGAGTCTCATCTTAGAACTGCATGTAGTTCAGGAAGCTAGGTCAGACTCAAATCTCCATCTCATGAAGACAAAACAGCCGGAAATTTCTCGGGGGCGCACCTTGTGGCAATTGGACAAGCTTTAAAGCCTTGCCTGTGATGTTCATTTATGACAGATCAGGTGGCCTATGTTCCCTTGCTCCTCTGAGACCTGCTGGGTGCAGTCCACATAGTCAGCAAGGAAAGCAGCATCAGGGTCAAGGGAAAATCTACCTCTCAGTGACCTCCAGTAGGAGATTTCATGAGGGCACTGACCCAAGGTCTCAGTCACTTCTCTAGTCGTTATGAACCCAACAAAGAAAAGTTAAGGGAAGAAGAGTTTGTTTTGATTTGCAGTTTGAGGATGCTGTCCATCACCAAGGGGAAAACATGGCAGCAGGAGCATAAGACAGCTGCTTATGTGTCTGCAGTCAGGACGAAGGGTGAGATGAATGCTGATGCTGGGCTTCCCTTCTCCTTTATTCAGTCAGGGCCCCCGCCCCCCAGTGGAAGGATGCTGCCCACATTTACAGCGGGTCTTCCTGCCTCAACTGACTCAGTCTAGAAACCTCTCCCAGCCATGTTTGTCTCATAGATGACAAACTGATTAGCCATCCTTTGGAGTCAGTTTCTGCCTTAGAGGGTGAAAGTTGGGCTGCTGAGAGCAAAGCACACAGATGTTCCATGCACAAGTGAGTCCTAGGTAAGCATTTCCTGCCTACACCTCTTCTCCTACTTTTGGCCAATACTTAGTCTTTTCTCACCTATCCACACATCTCTGGAAAACCCCTCCACTGGCAAATCCAATGCCAATTAGTCACAGGTTCAATGTTCTTGGCCATAGACTATTATCCTGGGAGGTAAGAAGGAGTTAAACATTTTCTATGTATGCTTCTTGCATGTTGATGTCAGAACTTCATGAAATCTGTGACATCATATTGTGCCAGAAATATGACTGCCCATCCCCCACTGGATGCTTGAAACACAATCTCAAGAGCATAACCCCAAGAAAGGGCGCTCACTCCCTGCCAGCTTCTCTGACCTCTGACTGTGTGGTGCTTTGAATATGCTTGGCCCAGGGAGTGGCACTATTGGGAGGTGTGGCCTTGTTGGAGGAAGTGTGTCACTGTGGGGATGGGCTTTGAGACCTTCTGCCTAGCTGCCTGGAAAGTAACGAATAGTCTTCTCCTATTTGACTTTAGAACAAGATGTAGAACTCAAGCTCCTCCTCCAGCTCCATGCCTGCCCGGATGCTGCATTGCCTCCTGCCGTGACAATAATGGACTGAGTCTCTGAACCTGTAAGCCAACTCCAATTAAATGTTCACCTTTATAAGAGCTGCGGTGGTCATGGTGTCTCTTCACAGCAATGGAAAACCTAACTAACAGAGTTAACCCTAAGCAACAGAGTTCTCTTGCATTGACTTACAGCACACTTTTAGGCATGCTTATGTGATGAAGCCCCATGAAATGCATCTGTTCTCTCCTCCCAGGGTAAAAATCTTGCAAGCTTCTTAGCCTCCTAGTACTTTCCTTCCTCCAAAGCAGGGCTTCCCCACCTTCCCAATACTGTGACCCTTTAATACAGCTCCTCATGTTGTGGTGACCTCCAGTCATAAAATTATTTTCATTGCTACTTCACTGTAATTTTGCTGCTGTTATGAATTGTAATGTAAATAACTGTGCCCCCCAAAGACTTAGGCAACCCCAAAGGGATCATGACCCACAGGTTGAGAATGACTTCTCTAGAGGAAAAGCCAGCTTCTTCTGAGGCCAAGGCTTCATGGTCCTTCCTAGCATGACCATCTATTCCTATATCTGCCACCTCCTCACTTTCACTCCCATATATGGGTCAGGACCCAAAGCAGTGGGTTACTGATTGGCCGTAATGAGCATAAATAACAAGTTAGACTCTCAGAACCAGAGGTCCTTAGAGACCATATAGGGATGCCAACCTTACAGATGTGATGTGTCATCATCTATGCAAGTGCTCTGGTGCTCAGGAGAGCACAACCACATTTGTTCACAACAATAAACAATAACATCATTGTTCTTGTTTTCATAGGAGGAACTCATGGTAGACCTCTGTCTAGGAATTTTGATCTCCTCATCAGTGATGTCAATATTAATCTTGGAAGTCCTTCTGGTAAACAAGTCAGTTTTTAAAAATTAAATAATAAATAAATAAAGGAAATCCTTAGAAACAGCAAGTGCAGGAGCAGTTGCCAGAGCCTGACAGGAGAGGAGAAGGAAGAAGGATTGCTGTTGGATATAAGGTTTCCTTGGGGGCTGTTAAATTTTTCTAAAATTTGATCTCAGTGATGGTTGTGCAACTCAGTGAATGTACTAAAGACCACTGAAGTGTGAATTTGCCAAGGGTGATCTTACAGTGTGTAAAGTATATGTCAATAAATCTATAATTTCTGAAGAGTCAAGGGATCCAGTTAAGTCTTCCCAACTTCCTTCAGTCCTACTGCCTATGCTCAGGACCTTGACTCAACAAAAAGCAGTGTCTATTACTAAAGAACCCTTAAAGAATCTGTCTTGGATGCCTTTAAATTTCTTATCCAAAGAAGTATATGTTTTAGTATTCTTAAAAAAAATAAGCAAACAACAATAACAGAGAGAGAGAGAGAGAGAGAGAGAGAGAGAGAGAGAGCATCACAGTTTATTTTAAACTTATGTGAACTCCCAGGCTGTCAGCTAGAAACACGTAGAGTCAATGCCATAAGTAATTGCCTTACCTAGCCTTCCCAGAGATCCCTAAGGTTGTGGTTCTCAAGCTTCGGCATTCATCACCATCACCTGGAAGGCCTGTTAAGACAGACTGCTGGCCTCCACCTTCTGAGTCTCTGACTCAGAGGGCCAAGCTTCTGGGTGAATGCCTGGAGGCTGGTATGGGAACCACTCTCCACACTTGGCAAACCACTGCTAGAAGGAAGTAGTCACCTATTTACCAGTGAGGAAACTGAGCCTTAGAATAGATTCGGTAAATTGACTGGATCCCATGGTGTTGCAGGTACTACCAAGAGAGGCGTAGCTTCGGTTTTTACATCTCTTTCTCTTGTTGCTCTTAGAAGCCAAAATTACTCGCCATCCCTTTTCAACATTGTTTTTTGTAAATAGAGACCCGATTCTAAATGTATTCCCTCTTCCCCCGCCAGCAACATGGTAGAGGCACAGTGGTCGGACTCCACTGTCAACTTGGCTGGATTTAGAACCACTTAGGAGACATAACTCTGAGCATATCTGTGGTGGTGTTTCCACAGAGGTTTACCTGAAGAGGGTAGACTCACCCTGCATGAGGGCACTATCTCAAAGAATACAATCTCAGACATTAAAAAAAAAAAGGAGGAAACCACCAGGAATCCTCTTATAAGCAGTTTTGAAATTTGTTGTTGTTGTTTATTTGTTTGGTCAGGAACCCCGACCTCACAGGTGGATACATGGATGGAAGATCTGTATGAGGTCCAGGATTTATGCCTAAGTCTAGATAACCTCAGACTTATTTTTAAAAATCACAACATGTTTATCTACAAAATTATCTGCATCCATTTTTTTTTAACCATACAGCCCCTGGAAATAGAATTTGAGACTATGAAGCAGTCAACACTTCCTAGCAAATCTCTTTAACTTCCTTCTAATTGTGTCTATCTCCCCAACCACCCCCCCAAAGGGAAGTGGCTTGAGTAATTAGCCTCAATCCCAAGCAAAGGAATTGGGTGTGGTTGAATCTAACCAATGTCCTGTGAGTGACCCAGGCACACGTATGCTTTTGGCCAGAACTTCTCAAAGTTTGGTGTGTTACCACCACCGCCACCAGTGGCAGCACCAAGGAGCTGGTTAGATGCACAGATCTCCTCTCTTTTATCTCATCCCAGCCTGGATGAATCGAAATCTGACCACTAACAAGATCCCCAGGGGCTTCACTTGCTCATTAAAGTTGAGAAGTAGTGTTCTAGTTCAGTGGTTCCTCAGACTGAATGAGCATTAAAAATCACTTGGATAATCTATAAAGAGCCAAAAAATAGAGATCTGGTTCTCACCCCAGATTTAATAAAGCAAAACATTGCCTGGGAAGAACCAGAAACCACATCACTACCTTGTATTATTTTTACATTACTTTTCTCAGGGATCATTTTGAGGAACTGATGAAAGTTATAGTCCTCCTCCCCAAGTGCTGCACGCATATCTACAAAGCAGCCTGCCTTTAATTTCAGAGTCACAGGTCTCTGACATCCACCCAAAGACCTCTTAGGACCTGTGATATCCAAAATAGGAGATCTCTACATGTCTGGGCAGTTATAAAAATGCACCCCAGAGCCTAATAAGAAGAGGCAGCGCAGCTCCTGCTGGCTGGGCGAGCCCCAGTGAGTTCTCACTGAAGATGGTTTATGTAACCTGCTGGAGTCCAGGTCATGATTCAGCAGCTTCCGCAGAGAGCCTGGCCTGTCTTCTCTGGACTTCCTTTCAGCCCAGATTATACAACTATTCATTTCATTTTCACCAAATTAGCCTAATTCACATGGATGATGACTTCCTCTTTAGCCACTACCCACAAGGATGCCACTGAGGCAGGTGCCTCATTGAATTAAAAGAAGATTTTGAAAAATGCATGCAGTGCCCTTCAGAACAAATTATTACTAAGGATCTCAACTTCCTGAACCAACTGAGCAAGTTTATTCTACTTTTACCTACATATTTCTCCCACCACACTCATTCAGCACCTTACGTCGTTGATGGCTTGCTCTGTCAATAAGCCACAGGATCCTAGAAACAAATGACAGACTTTTCATAATTGTATTACTTTACCTAGATCTAGCTAGCACAAAACCTGCTACAAAGAAAGTAGTGAAGAAGTGATTTGGTGGAAGGATTAATGAATTGGTGAATTCATGGGGGGAGAGGGGGTCCACAGGTCCATTGGATGGAAGGATGATGGCTAGATGTATGGGTGATGAGTTGAAGGGTGGATGGACGGGTAGACGGATGATTGGGTTTGTGCGTGGGTAGGTGGATGGATGAGTTAGATGTGTAGGTAGATGGACAGATGAGTAGATGATGGATGCATGAGGGTTGAAAAGATGGCTCAACCGTTAAGAGCACTGGATGCTCTTCTAGAGGACCCACGTTCAATTCCCAGCACCTACATAACAGTTCACAGCTCTCTGTAACTCCTCTATACCCTCACACAGACATACAGTCAAAACACCAATATACATGAGATGAAAATAAAATAGTGGGTGAATGGGTAGATGGATTTCCGGGTTAGTGAGTGCCACATAAGCAAATCTCAGCTGCCTCAATAGAGTAAGAGATGTATGAATTTCCTTCTATATTTCCCTTCTCCAACCCCTACCACTCTCCTTGCCAATCAATATCTTTCATCATAGCCCCTCTGTCATCTTTCTTCATAGTCTTTGAGGCAACGAATTTATCCCAGGCTTTGGAGCCTGAGTCCCGGGACTCTGTTCAGAAAACAGCTTCCGTGCTCTGGATGAAAGACCAGGATGAGCCTCACATCTGTGGACCTCAGATCCCCATGCCGACCGACTTCAGTCAGCCACTTTGGCCTATACCAGGGAGTGGCTACAGGATTCAGGGAAATATCAAAGCTAAGACAAGCAAGGGTTAATGTCTCTCTCCTACAAAGGGACAGGAGTTCTAACTAGAAGAAACTAAAACTTATCTGGTTTTTGTTGTTGTTGTTGTTGTTGTTGTTGTTGTTCAGGAATTAGAAGAAGTAAGGCACTCCCATAAGCAAAGAACTCTTAGATTGAAGTCAGGAAAAGTCCTTTATTGCCAATGTCTACAGAAACATCCTGGTGTTTTAGTGGACTCTGGTGCCTTTCATGAAGACTGTGGCTGGATGAACTGGGAGGGCCACCAGTGTTCTCAGGACAGTGAGTGATCTTCATCCTTTCTGGACAGAGTTTGTTCAGAATCCTCAAGTCACATCATTCCACGGTACAGGAGCACCATAGCCGAAATGTAGTCTCCCATAGTTAATGCTGTCAACTTGTCAGAACTAAGGTTGACTGAAGAGATGTGCCTCTGGCATGATACAAGGGATCATCTGGATTAGGTTCATTGAAGTGGGAAAACCTATGCTAAATGTGTGCAGTATCATATTCCAGTGGGCTAGGGTCCCAGACTTCATGAAGAAAGAAAATGATGGCTCTCCTTCCTGCATGCTGACACAGTGATACCAGCTGTCTTATATGGCTGCCACCACACCTTCCACACCATGACAGAAAGTACCCCGAAACTATTCTCCAAAATGAACCACAAGAGACGTAACTAAATCAAGCTCCTTGCACTAGAAAAGTAGGAGAGACCGGATAAACTTCTGTAGGTCAACCAGCCCAGTGTGCATATGCACATCATGAGTCCGCCATGTTCCAGAGCAGCCTGTGGGATGAGGAGAGGATGGGTAACTGCTGTGTGACCCTGGGAATCTCGGTGGGCCCCACACTCCATGTAGTCTACATGGCCCAACACGCCACACAGAACTCATGAGGCTCTTCCGTTCTCAGTCTTATTTTACCTCTTTCCCATAGGGATACTTTGGTAGGCACAGTGACAGATGAATAAACTGAGGCCTGAGGAGATAATAAAGTACTCAAGGGAAAACAGCATCTGGACCAGAACAGACCTGAGTTTCCAAACTATCTGGCTGCCTCCGTCTCCACTGGCCTTTTCTTGTACATTACCAGCAGCTACCAAACATCCAAGTCCCCAACCTGCTATTTTTCAATCCTTCTCCATCCCATTTCCAAGGCCCTAGGCTAAAATTCAAGGGCAAACACTGAAAGATGAGGTACCTGGCAGCAAACATAAAAAGAACAGGGCTCCAGGTGGCAGAACGCACCCGCTAGCAGGTGGTTAGGGCATGGCGTCTTCACAGTGATCGGACAAGGCAGTCTTCATCTGAGGCAGAAATGATCTCTGGCCTGGAAGCCCTCGAAGAGCAAAACACAGCACATGAATCCAATCATGGTGGCATATCCCTGTAGTCACAGTGCTCAGGAGGCTGAGGCAGGAGAATGACAAGGCTGAGGCCTGGACTACATAGTGAGTTACCAGGCTAGCCACTGAGTGCCAGGATAGATTTCAAATCAGCCAACTAAGACCCAAGAGAGTACATAGGCAGTTCTTACCAGTGCTCAAATAACCCATATCTGTAAGTTCTAGCCATCAGTGACAGAGCCTTAGTCTAGGAGATGCTCTCCACACAGACAATTTAGACCAAAGTTCAGGATTCTGAAAAATGACAAAAAAAAAAAAAAAACCAGCTTGGACTTATCAACCAAAAGGAAAATAAAATCCAATGTTAAATGGCAGGTAAGAGGGAAAGAAGTAATTTATCAGGAGAATGATAGGAAGTCCAATAACCAGAATGTCATTTTCTCACTACACAAAGTAGGTAATGTAGTCTTCCCCTCCCCCAGTTCCTCTGTAAATAAGGGGCTAGTGCTATCTGTGAAATAATTTATGATCGGTGTGCTCCATTGTAAATGGCTGCTGTGTTTGCCAGCTACACCCCTGAGCACACTGACCTTCACAGGTGAGCTTTGCGTTTATAGCACAGAATATTGTTTTACTGCTGCGGCCCAGGCAACTCACGTACTGGACACCTGTTGGGAGGGAGAGGGGGATCAAGCCCTCTGTGCTTTCGGGAAGATGGACCCACAGAGGAACAAGGTGCCCCTCATGTGACCTAGCCAGGTCAAACAAGCTACTAAGTACATGGTCAAGTTTGGGCCGCAAGAGATATCCAGGCCCAAGGTGAGCCAACTCAACACTCCAGACTGAGGGTTGGGAGCAGGAAGGCAGTTTGAGGACTGGAGAATTCTATCAGTTCTGTCAGAAACCAACAAGCTGGAATACAAGGCAAGCATGCAAACAATGCCAAGGGCTAAGCTGGGATAACCTAAATACGCTGGGAAGTATGGCAGGCCGGAACAAGGGAAAGATTGAAACAGGAGCCAAAGGCCCAAAACTACACAACCCCGCTGAGGCAAAGTGAGAGGTGTCTGCAGTATGGTCAAGAAGCAAATTATAGGGCTGGAGAGAGGGCTCAGGGGTTAAGAGCACTGACTGCTCTTCCAGAGGTCCTGAGTTCAATTCCCAGCAACCACATGGTGGCTCACAACCATCTGTAATTTGATCTGACACCCTCTTCCGATGTGTCTGAAGACAGCTACAGTGTACTTATATATAATAAATGAATAAATCTTTTTTAAAAAAAAGAAGCAAATTATGTGCTCAAAAGTTGAGTGGAGCATCAAGGGCAAGGCTGAAGTAAAAAAAAAAAAAAGAAAGAAAAGAAACCCGTATCCTTTGCTTTTTATTTTACAGCTCAATCTAAAGAGGTAATTGTTATCTTCATCATCATCACCATCACCACCACCATCATCATCATCATGTATGTGGATTTCAGAGAGTGTGGAGATGGAACACACACCCCTAGAAGGATAATTACAGGTCTGGGGCTGTAGCTCAGTGATAAAGTTCACATCCATCAGCTTCTGCATGTAACCCCTAATACTTCCCTTACAAACAGTCAGGGTTGAGTGGGAGATGACTTAATAGGTACAAGCACTTGCCACCCAAGCCTGACGGCCCGATTTTGATCCCCCAAAACCCACAGTAAAAGGAAAGTTGACCTCTACATGAACACAGGGACATGTGTACATCCACACCCACATACACGAGTTCACACTCAATAACAATAGAAAGCTTTGCAAGAGTTAAAGAGAGATTTACTAAGTATTCACATGGATCCATGGACTCACGTTTGCCAGGGAGGCAATCAGGTCTCCATCAGACACTTAACCCCTGATTTAAAACAAAACAAAACTCTTGAATTTTGAACCACAAGATGAGGCCTACACCGCTGGAGAACAGCCAAAGGCATACAAAAAAGTAAAGATAAGGGCTAGATCTGTGGCTTAGTGGTAGAGCGCCTGCCTCTCTTATATGAGGCCTAAGGTTCAATTCCTTCCACTATTAAAAAAAAAATACCACTCTGGAAGGACTCCTTGTCTTCACACAATGATGAAATCAAGGACAGAACAGTTTCTTCATATGGAGGTCCTGGAGGAAGGCTTCGGCCGTAGGCCTAGTCAAATGAGGAAGAGTCAAATGGGTTGGCCTGCAGTTGCCCAACACCCTGGGCCTCTGGGGAGAAAGAAAGAGGAAGCTAGCCATTGTGTCCAGACCAAGTGAGAAACTTAGTGCTTTCCATGCCTGGTGTTTTCAATTCTGGGCCTTTGAAGGCCATTTTAATTTTTTAATTGAAAAAAAAATTACAGTTGATGACCTGCCAATTCCTCACACACACAATTATCATTGAAGGCCAGACCCCCACTGCCTTATAAACAAACAATACACTATCTTGAGAAGATCCCAAGTTAGTGAGGTAGTGGTTTTTCACATGGGTTCCCCTGACTATGTGCACATCAACACCAGTGAAGCCTCAGACTAGATCTTCATACCATAACCTAGAGCCCAACTCTCAGGCTGGGTCACCCTGACACTCATGGATATCGGATTGACTTGTAGCTCTGACTACTAAATAAGGGTACAGAGTATGAAGTAGAGTTCAGAAGTCTCTAGACTACTTGCCTAGCACTTGCGAGCCCCGGGTACAATCCCCAGCACTGCAGAGTGTGTCTGTACACACATGCACACCCGTCTCCATAAGGATAGAAGTGAGGCTAACAGCAGGACATTCAAGGGTGAGAGAAGAGACTCCAAAGTGGATGTGCCTCAGAATCCCAGCCAGCAGAAAGCTGAGTGTTCTACTGGCAACAGCAAGGCATAGTGACATTGGCAAAGACCCTGAAGATCCCTGAGCCAAGCCACATGCCACTCACTTCCAAGTTTCGCTGTTCTCCCATCCCCCAGGAAGGAAGTGCACCATAAAAGAACACAGAGCACGGAAAGAGCTCTCCCCTGGCTTGTACAAGACAGAAAGAAACAAACTGAAGTCAGGTTGATCTCTGGAAACTCCAGGTCTGTGGGCTGTAAACCCCCTGATCTAAATCTATCCTGATTGGTCACTATTGGGGCTGTGATAAGGCAGTTACTTACTGAGCATTTGCCAAATAAAATTCAACTAATAAACAAGATGTGTGTGACTTTGGTTGTAACCCAGTGAGTTATTATAACCCCTAAAGAAGGGAAACACTAACATCCACCCATTCATTCTTTATACATATTTGATGAGCATCTGACTTTGGACTACAGCATGACAGATGCTGTGTGTGACATACTAGGGAGAAAAAGCAGGGGACGGGTTAGACATGGTCCCTAACTCTCCCCAGGTTTACAAACCAGTAGGAAAGAACGAAGGTAATGGAGAGGCCCAAGATAAGTATAGATTATGGCAATGCTATGAAGAAATAGACAAGGGGTGGAACGGAAGTTATTGGTAAGGCCGACTTGACTGGACAGCCAGAAGAGCTTCTGAAAGGGGGGTCTTTCAGGAGCTGAAGCGTGGGAAGAAGTGTCATTCAGGCTGAGAAAAGAAACACGTGGCTGGTATGGGAAGGATTCAATGTCTGGACAAGAAAGGAGGATGCGAGAGGGAAAACACTCACAGGAGATATGGAGTTCAGCTATCTGTAGGCACATATCACCTCACGTTCTGCCAGTACAGCATTCTCCCTCCTCCTTTAGCAGCAGAATGACATTTTTCTTTGACATGAGGCTTGATTAGTATTGATTCCTCTTCCTAGGATAGAGATGGGACAATAATCTATGCTTGGTTAATAGATCCCCACCAACCCCCAGGATCCCCATCATTCACAACATCAAGTCCTTTTATGCCTGGGCCATCAAGACAATGTATCAGGTCAATAAACAAAACCTCGGGGTTGGGGATTTAGCTCAGTGGTAGAGCGCTTGCCTAGCAAGTGCAAGGCCCTGGGTTCAGTCCTCAGCTCTGGGAAAAACAAAAAACAAAAAACAAAAAAACCTCATCTGCAGCTGTTAGTGAAGATGTAGACACAAGGGGAAGCTGTGCACATGAACAAAGTCAGTCAATGGCCAAGCAGAGCTGAGACAGCCCTCCAGCTCCTGTGTGAACCTTCTTCTAGCTGTCCCTGGAGTTATCATCTTTGTGAATGATTAAATCTCTCCTATTTCTCCCTTTTCTCCACCAAACTGGAGACACCATTTCTATGACAAAGAACTCAGATGTACTGGCAGCTGGGTGACAAAAAGAGGACTAAGAATGGAAGGAGAGAAACCCATCAGGGAGCTAAACCAGGGGGCAGAGAAGAGAGTCTGAGTATCTCTGTGCAGAACCCAGATCTGAGAAGCAAATGCTTGTTCTAGCAGGCACAGCCTTCGTACGTGGTCCATAGACATCTCTAACTGGCCTGGGGCATGGGGCACCCATGATCTGTGTATGTGTCTTTGTTGGCTTAGATCCCTCTGTAGGCCTGAGTTATCCTCACTGTGTCTCTCAGCTCATGAGCTCCTGCGTACAAGTGGCTTCCGGGAAATAGATCAGGGAGTTCTGACTCATCTTCCACCCCATTTCAGCTTTGATTATTATTATTATTATTTTTATTTTCTAAATGATTTAGCTTTATTTTGGGGCGGATGTTTTGCCTACAGGTTATCTGTGTGAGGGTTATCATGTCCTCTAGAACTGGAGTTACAGACAGTTGTGAGCTGTCACGCGGGTGCTGAGTACTGAATCTGGGACCTGAGGAAGAGCAGTCAGTGCTCTTGAGCCGTCAGTGCTCTTAATCACTGAGCCATCTCTCTCCAGCCTGGGCGCATGGTGATTTTTTTTCACATCTCATGTCACTTTGGCCCTCCTAGAAGTACACACTTGAGGAAGCTAGGGCCTGTGCCTGTCTCCTTTCACTGAATACAGCCTGGCACTCACAGGTACTTGGCAAGAGTGTGTTAGAGAATGCTTCCCTCCCCTTGCCACAAAGAACTGATAATAGTTTTAAGAAATAGGCATGTTTATCCAAGGATGCATGTGTGTGCACTAACATCACATAGAGCCAGGTGCGGGGCACACACCTGTAATCCCGGCACTCAAGAGGCAAAAGGATCACAGGGTTGAGACTAGCTTGAGCTACGTAAAGCCATCCTGTCTCGAAACAAGCAACATCTAGGTATGGTGGCCCATGCCTATAACTCCATCACTTAGAAGGTAGAGGGTCAAGAGTTCAAGGTCATGCTCAGACACACTGTAAGTTCAAGGACAACCTAAGCTAATTGAGATCCAGGAACGGAGGGAGGGGTGAAGGAGGGAGGGAGGAAGGGATGGAGAAAAGGTGGAAGGGAAAATCATGGGGTACCCCATAAATCTGCATAAATTGTATGCTTCCATTAAAATGTGGATAATAAAATAATTATAATAATATAGATAGAAAGAGTCACTGCAGGGTAAGAATGGAGACCCATAAGAAGCAAATGACCAATGGTGTCTCTATTTAGGGCATTTATAATCTGAGAAAAATGCAGTTAGGAAGTTTTGGGGAAATGTCTGAAAGCAATGTCAGTTGATAACAGATGAACAAGCCACTGCATGGATTGTACCAATATTTAGAAATGAATGCATGCCTACAATCGAAACCTAAGTACACATGGAGAGCTACAGGAAGGGAGGTGCAAAAATAAACAAGCGATGTGGAAAGCAGGTAGATCCGGGGAATTTTTTTTTATAGCACTTTTTATTTCCTTACAAGTTGATTTAACAGTAAGTAGGTGACATGGAATTGGGCAACATGCTGACTCAGAATAGAACATTCTAGACTATTGAGGCTGTAGGAGTCATGCCAAGCTTTCTGAATAACTTGAAGGTCAAATAGGAGCCTCAACTTAGAAGCTCCCAGTTCAGTAGCTGGGTGGGGCGTTATGAGCCTTTAACCCCAACACTCGGGAAGCTGACATAGGAGAATCACGAGTTCAAGGCCCACCTGTGCTACAGAATAAGATTCTGTCTTAGAAACTCCTCCTGTAAAAGAAAGGCCTGCCTCAGGTCTGGCATAAGTACTTAGCACATACAGTTAATAACAACTTCGACAGAAACCAATGAGCGCCACTGTCTAAAGAAAGAAGAACAAGGGGATAGAGAGGGGTTAAGAGCATTCGCTGCTCCTCTGGAGGAACTGAGATCTGTTCCCAGCACTTGCATGAGGCAGTTCCCAAGTTTCTCCAGCTCCTGCTTCAGGAGATTCTAAGCCTCTGGCTTCCTCGGGTACCTGCACTCACACATGCACACTCACATTCAGACACATGCCTACACATAACTAAAACTAATGGAAATGAAACCGGAGAGAAAGGGGAGATGGCATAATGTGTCTCCAGCACAGCTAACATAACCCTGGAGAAATACTTAGTCAATCTTATCTTGAAGGTTTGGAAACAAGAACTAATACAGCCTAGGTTAACCTTGAACTTCTGATCTCCCTGCCTCCATCTCCTGAGTGTTGTGATCACAGGTAGTACCACCATGCCCGGTTTATGTGGTGTTGGAGGTCAGACCGAGGACCTCATGCATGCTGGGCGAGCACTCTTCGATCAATGCTCCATACCTATGCCATGCTTACGTTCTCTGCTGAGTCTTTGTTTCTCCATGTGCGGAAAAAATTTGACCTTGGCCTTATAGAGCTCTTAGGTGGCTGCTAGGCCAAAGGGAGCAACTCCCAAGACCTCATCTGCAGCCCAATCATCCCTGCTAAGCAGAGAGATCCAAGGGAACAAAAGCTTCAATCAAGCCTCGTATTTTTCCACCCCTTGATCTGGTTGGTGCAGACTATTCTTTTATTGTTCTTAACTGAGTGCAGGGGAAAGGCCTTTTAATGGTCAAAGAAGGGAAGAAAGAAATGAATCACTGGGTCCTTCAAGAGAGGGGACTTTTTAAAAAAAAATTATTATTCCTGTGCAACATCAAAAGGACACTTAATAGTTGCAAAATGGTTTACAATCACTTACTGGCTGCTCCTGGGGTGCCATGTCAAAGAAGCTAAGCCTTCCTCTCTTCAGAAGGTCACTGTGTGCTTGGGCTCTGGATAAATGATAGGTCAGGTGCCATCAGTGCTCCCGAAGGACTGCAGCTTATGTTAGAGAAGAATCGCTTATGTTAGAGAAGAATCGGGAACTGAAGGATTAGCAGGACCTCATGCAAGTGTCAGACAGCAAAGTGTCCTCCCAGTGTCACTCACATCTGTCTGTTGTGTTCCATCCCCTCACAAGAAGGCAGTGGCCAAGGCACTGACCAGGGGAATGGGTTTGTAGTGGAGCTGAAATTCATGCCTTTCATTTGACCTATTTGGTCCAGGCTCTATGCATTCCCTCAAGGCTCTTTGTGAAACCGTCTAGGCCTTTCCCAGCCTCCCACCTTAGCTATTCTCACCATTCCTGGGCAATTATACAATGAATGCTCCGCTTGGAGTCCCCACCCACTCCAATGAATACACTGACATTCTAACCTGGAAGGTGATGCTCTGGTAGGGTGGGGCTAGGGCAGGCAATTAGTGCCTTGTGAATGAGTTCCAGAAAACTCGCTCACCTCTTCCACTCTAGGAGGGCCCAGAATGATGGCATCATCAAGTAAGCAGAAAGCAAGCCCTCGTTTAGCCGAGCATTGATCTTAAACCTCTCAGGCTCTACAACTGTGAGAAATAACCCTCTCTTGTTGATAACCTTCCCAGGATGCTTCACCTACAAAAGATACCCAAGGGCACTCTCACCTTCCTTCAGCTGAGTGGCTGAAAGGCTGAGAAGCCTCTCTGTGTTGGCCTCTCTGACCAGGGTCTTCCTGTCTCCAGCCCCATGAGCCATGAATGTCTGTTACTTGAGACACGGTAAGGATCGTTCATCACTTCAGCCTGCACGAAGGCTCTCTGCTCTGCCCTTATCGTACTAAAGTCCCAACTGTCCCCCAAAATTGTATTCCATGGACATACTAAAACCTCCACCTCTGCACCCCCTGTGTGTTTAACTATGGGGACACTCACATACTGAATGTTGGGGTTATGTCAATCCGTCAGTCAGCTCATGGGGGACACAAGCATGATTTGTTTCCATGTTCCTTACACCTTACATTGGTCTAGTTCAGTAAACACATGTTATGTTGGAGGGGAAAGGACACAGTGCTCATTATGTGACGTAAATAATAGTAGTTAGCTGAGCCTGGTGCTACAGGCCCGGAACTGTTGTACTTGAAAGACTGAGGAGGAGGCTTACGAGTTCAGTGCCCAACTCATAAGCATGAGATCAAAAGCAGCCTGGGTAACTTAGGAAGGGTCTATCTCAAAAGTAACATAAAAGGCGGCTAGGATGCAGCGCAATGAAAGAGTGCTTGGTTAGCATTTACGAAGGCCCAGGTTCGATCCCGAGCACTACACAAATAAACCCAAGCCCCAACAAGGGTTCTCCGTCATCCTAGGCTACATAGTGAGTTCAAAGGCAGTCTATGCTACATGAGACCCTGTCTTAAGAAAGACATTTTTTTAACAAATAAATTTTCTTTATAAAAGACTGCTAAGGGTTTTTTTGGGGGGGTGAGGGGAAGTGTGGAGGGGTATCTCACAGAGGTGAGGACTTGAATTTGATACCCAGAGCCCACATAAAAATGCCAGGACATACCTTGTAAAACCAAACCCGGCAACAGAGATAGAGGGACTCTTGTGGCTCAGTGGCTAGCTCCTGTAACATGGTTGGTGTGCCTCAGAACCATAAGAGACCCTACTTCAAAGAAGGGGAGAGCATTCGTTAAGGATGACACAAGAGGTTGCCCAGTACCTCACACCACACACACACACACACACACACACACACACACAGAGCGAGAGAAAGAGAGAGAGAAAGAGAGAGAGACATATGCACACACATATATTCATGCATGCAATATATTTAATATATATTTATTAAATTATATATACTTTATGTATTATATAATTTTATATAAATAAATACATATATAAATCATATATTTTTTTTAAGGCCTGGTGTTTCCCCACAGGAAGTTGTAAAGTGCCACTCTAGAAGTCAGCTGAGAGATCCCCACCTTCCAGCTGAAGAGAATGAGACCCAAAGAAAGAGAAAGTCACTTGCCTAAGCTCAGCACCACTGACAAGAGACAAGTCAGGAGAAAGTGTGACAAATGGAGAGAACCGGGAAACCGCTTAGCAACTGATGACAGCAAAAGCACTGGCCTCAGACACATGTGGACTAGTGCATGAGCATTACAAGTAAGAGAAAAGGCATTTCCCAGCATCACAACAGCCAAAAATGGGGGTGGGGGGGGCAATTAGACAGTGTGCCTCTGCCAAGCACTACCTGTAAGACAGACAAACGACAGACACACACACACACACACACACACACACACACACACACACACACACACACACCCCGAGGAAGAGGATGGCCCCTCCTGACATCATGTTTATTTTGTTGGTTGTGTGGTTCGTTTGTTTTGTTTTGCTGTTTTTTGAGACCGAGTCTCCTGTAACCCAGATGTATCTGAGGTTAATCTTGAACGCCTCGGTCCTGCACGCCCAGACCCACTGGGAAGCCTTACTTCTCACATGCTTTCCCAATTCACATCACAGAGGCTCTTTAGAGCCTGCCCGGCAGCTCCATTACTGGAACTATATCCACTAGGACTGAGTCTCCTCCTTCTCAGAGCTGATGCTGGCCCTTTCCAGAATGTTCTTAAATAACCTCCTCATCTTATGCAACTGCAAAAGCTCTGTCTGCCTGAGAAGTTTTGGAACAGAATACTGCTGTAGTCAAGACTCTGTGTTTCAAGGACTAAGAATTTATTTTATTTCGGTTTTTTTGAGACAGGACTTCTCTGCACAGCCCTAGCTGTCCTGGAACTTGCTCTATAGACCAGGCAGCCCTTGAACTCAGAGATCCATCTGCCTTTGCTCCCGTGTGATGGGATTAAATGTGTGTGCCACCACCACCCAGCTATTTCAAGGGCCAATACTCATGTTTATTTTGTTGGTTATGTAGCTTTTTTAGTTTGTTCTGCTATTTTTGAGAGTCTCCTACAACTCAGATGTATCTGAGGATAATCTTGAACACCTGATCTTCCTGTTTCCATCTCCTGAGTGCTGGGTTTAGAGACAAAAATCACCATTTCCCATTTTATGTGACACTGGACTCAGACTCCGGTGCTTGGTATAAGCTAGGCTGACCTACATCTTCAACTCAACCAAACTCATTTCTCCACGGAGGGATGGGGCTGCTGTTAGACTCACACAGACACACAAAGAAAGTAAGTAGAGGCCACATTGGGGGCTGGAAAATCTAGGTACTTTACCCACAAAGTTTACTAGAACCACTTTCTTTCTTCTTTCTTCCTCCTCTTCTCCCCTCCCCCTTTCTTCTTGTTTTGGGGGTCAAAAGAGAGAGAGAGAGAGAGAGAGAGAGAGAGAGAGAGAGAGAATTAAGAATTAGCTGTGTGCTTGTTTCACCCACACCCAACCTCAATTCCTGGCACCAGAACCCATGGAACAAAGTACCCACTAGGTCCATTTCTCTGGTCCCAAGTCTAACTTCCAGGAAACAGAATCCAATTAGGTAAGCTCATCTTTACAGGAAACAGTCCCAATCAGTGGTCTCTAGCTTACCTAGGAATCAGCTCTTCTAGGGTCCAAGGTCTATCTCTGGTCTACAAAGCTGTTGCCAACAAAAGCCAGGTATAGTATATATGCCATGTCTGCTTAGATGCAGGAGACTAGAACATCTAACATCGAGAGACTGCTAAAACTTCTATTCATGACTCAAATCCCTACTCCAGCAATGCTTTATCTGTTACTCTTGCTACACAATGGGAACTCAAGGATCTCTCAACAGGTCCTCACTAAACTGTTAGCCCTGAGGTCCTGACCACACTACAGTCACCTTTGTAGCAGGATGCTGGGTGCAGAGGAGATCTAAAATCAGCCCAGAGTAGAAGATTTAATGAAAAGCCAAGTGAATCATCTTGAATAAAAAGGATGAGTTGTGCTCTGTCTGCTCTAGAGAAATTAAAGCAAATGTCAAGGCCAGGGAAGGGCGAGAAGTTAGATTGAGAAGTATGAGATCTTGGCATGATATGGAGGTATGCCCTCGAACCACGGCCCGTTTGAGGTAGACGCAGGAGGATCTGGAGTTTAAATTTATCTTTGGCTACCTAGCAATTTGAGAGCAGCCTCAGCTCCCAAGATCTTGCCTCTAAATGTAAAAATCATAGGAGGATTCTACAAAGAAACCTTAAAAGGGGGTTGGGGAAGCATTCCAAAGGAAGATATAAAGAAATGTTTGATGTGCTAGGAGGTAGCTCAGTTGTCACAGTGCCTGTCTAGCATGCATGAGGCCCTGAGTTCAGTCACTCTCATTGTGTAAAATTGGACATGGTGGCACATATCTGGATTCCCAGCTCTTGGGAGGTAGAGGCAGAAAAATAAGAAGTTCAAAGTCATAGACCAATGAGATGCCTCAGTGGGTAAAGTTGCTTGCTGCCAACCCTGACAGCCTAAGATTGATTCCCCAGACCCACACAGTAGAAGGAGAGAACTGACTCTCAAAAGCCATTGCATGACCATGTAAACATGCGCATGTGCAGGTAGGGTGATGGATTCCAGCTTGAGGTCAACATCCATGTCTTTAAATGGCGCAAGTGGCAGCAACTTTGCTACCTGACTGAGAACATAGGAATGGTATAGGAAGTGTGCCTGGCAGAGGACCTGTGATGGGTCAAAGGGGAAAGGTCAAAAGTGCCCATGCCCTCTGGGTTAAAGGAGCTCTTTTAGAAGTAGCCAGACCACTCCAGGTAGACCTTAGTGTCAAAGGGAGTGTTCAGGGTACTTGGGCACATCCACACTAGCTTTGCCCTCACGTCCTCCTTCTTGGGGCTCTGACTCCAACTTGGGAGTCTGAGGCAGCAGGGTTGTCTGTGTGCTGCTGGCTGACATCAGGAGGCCTGTGCAGGCCAATAACAAAGTTATGATGTTAATCATTACAGTGCTGTGTCTGTTTCTGTCTGGGAACAAGGCATGGTGATCTTTGTTCCCCTTCCATAAAGATGAAAGGTGAGGTGCTACAGAAAGTGATGAGTCCCAGCAGGGAGGATGGCGTGCCTACCTAGCCATCTGACTGGAAGGACGTCAACTCACTTCTCCCTGTATTCTTCTTGGAGTCCTTGGAGAGTGAAGACTGAACCCCTTGCAGGCAGAAGAGCAGGGAAGCAGATTTGCTCTACAGGGAGGCCAGTTGTCTTAGCTAGGGTTTTTAGTGCTGCAATGAAACGCCATGACCAAAAGCAACCTAGGGAGGAAAGGGCTTATTTGGCTTACACTGCATACCATACTTCATGAGCACAGGGAGTCAAAACAGGAACTCAAACAGGGCGATAACCTGGAAGCAGAAGCTGAGGCAGAAGCCATGAAGGGATGCTGCTTACTGGCTTGCTCCTCATGGTGTGCTCAGCCTGCTCTCTTATAGAACCCAGGACCACCAGCCCAGGGACGGCCCCACTCACAATGAACTGGACCCTCTTCCATCAATCACTAATTAAGAAAAGGCCTTACAGGCTTGTCTACGGCCCTGTCGTACAGTGACATTTTCTCAATTGAGAACCCCTCCTCTCCAATGACTTCAGCTAGTGTCAAGTTAACAAAAACTTAGCCAGTACACCAGGGACACCAGTCCACTGCACAATGCAGACACCAGGGAAACCCTACCTCAACCAGGGAGAAAAGAATGGACTCCAAAAGGTTTCTTCTGGCCTTCACACATAGCCATGGCATGCACAAACACACGTTGATACACACCATAAATAAATAAACACATTTTTTTCAGGGTGAAAACCACTCTAATTCCAGCTACATGGGAGGATGAAGCAGAAGGACCACAAGTTCAAAGTCAAGTTGAGCTACAGAGTCAGTTCAGTCCCACCATGAACAACTTAGTGAGATCCTGTATTAAAATCAAAAGCTAAAGGGTCAGGGATGTGGCTTAGTGGCATGGTGCTTTTGTAGCATGTGGGAGGCCAAAGATGATGTGCCCAGTACTAAAGGAAATGAGAAAAAATGGAAGGGAGGGAGAAAAAGAGGGGAGGGGGAAGGAAGGAGAGGGAAGGGGGGAGAGCTTAAGGGGTGGAAACACCACAAAGGGCCCTAATGCTCATCTCTTGAGGTAGAATATGGTTCATTCCAGGCTAGGCAACTCCATAGAAACAGCTGGCAGGTAAGGGTTGCCAGGAGTGTAGGGGAAGGGAATAGGAGTTGATTGCTAATAGTTGTTGGGGAGATGTGTATGTCTATGACTATGCTAAAAGGCCTAGCATTTATCACTTTAAACAAATAAGCTGCACAGTGTGGAAACAGTACGTTTGACACAGCTGCTTGGGCAGGTCCTACCTACATTCATGGTCCTCCCCAACCTTTGGCAAAAGACTAGGCCCTGAGCTTCATTCTAGTCTTGAACAAGGTAGACAATGCCTGGTCCTCACAGCCTTCATGTTTTCCTAAGACACTCTGCAAAATTAAAATAGGCAAATGCAAGCTTGATGAAATTCTGAAGCAAACACAGAGCCTGAAGAGAGCATCCTTGAGAACACAGAAGCATGCTCAGAATGGGAGGCATGCCATGCAAAGACTAGCATGTGCAAAGGGCATGGGGTAGGAAGAGCTTGTGCTAAAGGCACAGATATAAGGTTAGGAGGGCTGGAGCACAGTTGTCCCTTCTTCTTCTATGTCCCACTGGTGCCCTAAGTCTTCTCATCAGGGAGACAGTAGCAGTCATTCGTTCAGTGTCCTAATCTGTACTGGATGTAGACACCCAAATATGACTTTCCTTTCCACCATCTACATCCCCTCCTGTCATACGGATGAAGTCTACACCTCCAGCCTGGGATGTATATGTAATCTACAAAAATATCAAGTGTGCCTGTACAGTTCTTCTGCCAATAGTGAGTCAGAAAGACACATGGCCCTGAATGCTGTATGGCACCGACCACAGGATCAATCTGTGATAGCTTGTGAACTGTCTCCCTTGAACAAATGTGACTTGCCCAATCCATGTCAATCCTTCATTGACCAGTGTGTCCAGAAAAGTTACCACTGATGTGGCCAGTCTCCAGTGACTGCCTTTGAGCAGGCGCCAGACTTATCTACCAATTGGTCTGAGTCAGACAGCTCTGGTAAAGAAAATGAGATACTACTGTGTATTTTGTTGTTGAGGTTTTCTTTGTATCTAGGGGTGTGTGTGTGTGTGTGTGTGTGTGTGTGTGTTGTGTGTGTGTGTGTGTGTGTGTGTGTGTGTGTGTGTGTGTGTGTGTGTGTGTGTGTGAAACAGAGTGTTCTATAGTCCAGGCTAGCCTTAAACTGACTGTAACCGAAGATAACCTTGAACTCCTGCTCCTCCTGATGCCTCCCAAATGCCTGGCTCCAGATGCTATTGATAAATCAGAAGCTTAAGACTGAAGCTCATCTCTGCATAGATTTGCTTTTTTCAGCCAGAGTGCTGGTCTTTTTTCTCTAGCAGCAGCAAGTTTCTGGAGCGTCACGTGTAGATAACAGGGTCCCACAGTCCTCGCTTTGGCCATGTTCACACCATTAGGAGACAGAGGAATCTGGATTGGAATTGCCGAAGTCTGCCTCCAGATTCCTAGTCTTTTCTCTTTTTAAAGATTTATCTATTCTTTTTTTAATATTTATGAATATTTTCCTATGTGTATATGTGTACCCCACATGCTGGCTTGGTACCCAAGGAGGCCAGAAGAGAGCATCTGATTCCTGTCTCTGAGGCAACTCCATCTCACAGACTTTCAAAAACCCCATGAATCCCAGCTTGGCAGTACACAAGGGCGTAGAGTGGGTCTTGAGTCCAAGAGAGCTGGCTATCCCTAAGTTGTCAGGGCAACTCCAGAGACGCTGGCCTGGAGACACACTTGTCTCCCACTCACCTCCTCCACCTCCCCTACTTCTCAATCTACCACATGACAAATAGCCTCTATTTCACCAGGGGTCATCAGGGCTAATGAACACTTAGTGTCTTGTCCAAGCTCTGGTGCATCTTTTAATTTAAAACAATAATAATCAGACTTCTCATTTGCTGTACCGTTTTGTTTTTGCTTTGTGGTTTGGAGAACTTTTTATTTTTTAGATATGGTCTCACTATGTTGCCCAGATTGGCTTTGAAGTCCTAAGGTCAAAAAATTCCTCCTGAGTAGCTGGGACTCTTGACCCACACCACCACATCCATCCCTCTGGTAAATTGTATACATCTTGTGTTTTTCTCATGGAATCTCTTCCCAGCAACCTCTCAGGTCAGTGGGATCACCCATCTCATTTTACAGTTGAAGAAAGGAAGACTAAAAGAGATACAATATTGGGATTGGGGATTTAGCTCACTGGTAAAGCGCTTGCCTAGCAAGCGCAAGGTCCTGGGTTCGGTCCCCAACTCTGAAAAAAAAAAAAAAAAAAAGAAAAAAAAAAGAGATACAATATTGCAAGTTCAAGAGGAGAAAGCTATTCATTCACCCATGAGGACCTGAACTCAGTGACGTCACAGCAATGCCTCAGAGCCTCAGGAGACGGGCTTCAATCTCCAAAACCCTCCTAAGCCCTTCCCACCAATTCAATGCAAGTTCATCTCTAGGTGGCCATGCCTTACGACCAGGACTATATGGAGGATGACTAAAGCCATCCCATAGCTCTAGACAATCCCAGCACCTGTTTACAGTGGTGACCCAGCAATTTCTCAGTGGACCTGAAGGACACATATGTAGCTTCCCTATGTGCTGGGAATGAAGATAAGCAATGAGTGCTCCCAGGTCATACACCACCAGGCAGTCAGAACTAGGCCCACTTCAGCCCTAGGCTGAGCTACATAATAAGTTATCTTGCCTCTGGGAGGCCAGGCAGCACTGTGTCTACACAGGAAAACCAAGGTAGATAAATGCAGGAATTCACAGCCCTATAAAAAATGAATTAAGATAAAGCACATACCCTTACTACTTAATGAGTGAGCTTTACGGACAGCAATGCATGACAATGACTCAGAGGAACATAATTATCTTATCGCAAGTTAAAGGCAATCGATTTTCATTTCTAAGCAAATACCATATTCCCTCCATCCTAACACACCTAGTTTTTTGTGGGGGAGAAGGGTCGGGTGGTGGTTTTTTTTTTTTTTTTTCAACATTTGGCTCTTTCTGAAGTACAAGTTACCCACAGATGAGTAAGTTGACTATGCGCCCTTCCTCCTCCCCAAGGCCAGTGTGTTGAACTGAGCATATGAACTTCAACTATGTCTCCTTTCCTCTCTCACCTCTGTGCTAGACTAAGCAGCCATTCCCTCCCCGCACACGCCTCTCTTTAGTTCAAGTGCCGAGAAGAAAGCTATGCCTCCCTGTGAAGCCTAGGAGACGCCTGGCTTGCCTTCTTCTTGCCCTAGATTGTGCAGGGACTGACCTGGCGAAGGATGCAGTACCTAGGAAAACTGAGGAAGAGAACACCTCTTCCTCAGCCCAAGACCATCCCAAGAAACCCTGATTCCTAGTGTGAAGAATGGCATAGTTAACTGAGCCTGGATCTGGCCAGCTGGAGTCTGCAGCCACTCACTTCAATCCCCTTGTTCATGCTCCCTGCTCTCTGCCCAGAGGTCCTTGGCTTGCCATGAGAAGAGATGCTGCCTTCTTGGGGGCAGTGGGCCAGTGTATACTGGGATCATGTCACAGCATCTCTGTCCTGAGCCCACAACCCCTTCCTTCTGTTTCATGACACGACACCCACAGTCCTCAGGGCAAATACTAACCTCTTCTGTAGGCTTCTAGTGTATGTATGGGGCTTCTGTCCGTCATGTCCTGGAGACTCCTGACCCTCTCCTACAGTTATAACAATGGGGTTAAATTGTGAAAAGAGGTCACAGGGGTTGCCTTCTGCACTTGAGAGACTGGGGCAGAGTAAACATCTCAGATTCCTAAGCAGGCCGGGCTACAGGGTGAGATCCTATTTAAAAAACAAAACAAAACAGAAACGAAAAAGGCAGGACTAGGGATGCAGTTTACTTGGTAGCATGCTTGTCTACATGCTTGAGGCCCCGGTGCCTTCCCGGTGCCACATAAATTAGGTGTGGCCATGCCTACCTGCAACCCCAGCACACAAGAAGTGGAGGTTTGCAGATCAGAAAGTCAAGGTTCTTCTTAGCTATGCAACAAACTTGAGACCAGCCTGGGATATATAATTCCTTGTCTCAAAACAAAACAACAACAACAACAACAACAAAAAAACAAACAACAACAAAAAAAAAACAGTGTGAGAAAACAGTCAGCAGGTTCCCCGGTTCCCCAGTCCAGGGTCAGGCAGTCCAGAATGAGAAGTACTAGGTTCAAACCTTACCCTTCCTCTGTGTGTGAAGTGGGCGTAACCCCTCCCGCCACTTGCAGGTATCACAGCAAATCTCTCTCAAAGCTTTCCTGTGTTGCAGAAGCCACAGGCTCTTTCCCAAGAGCCCTCAGACAGACAGTTACAGCTTTCTCTTATGCTTCTTGACAAGATGTTGCTCTGTTGTTCCCCTCAGGGCAGAGCTAGAAGATGGAACCAGGTCCCCAGGCTGAAATGTGGGTGGGGTGTCAGGGGAAGGTGAGAAGGGAAGCCGCCTACAGTGTCTTCAGCATGAGTTCCATAGAGGCTGGCAGGTAGCAAGCAAGGGAATGAGTTGGGAAGAACTGACCCCACAGAGCACTCAACTAACTAACAGGGCATCTCTACAGGGCAGGAGAACTTGGCCCAGACCTAGACAGCTGGATTCGCCATCCTCGTTCTGTCACCCACAAGCTATCTGACCCTAGGCCTTGACTTACTTGCCTATAAAATGGGAACTCTAAACACTGCTTGGCACCCAGGGTCCAAGAATCCTTGGAATAATGCCCAGTGCCTAGCTAATTCTATGGTCTTGTTCGCTACTGCCCAGAGCTTGAAGTACATTATTATCTTATAGAATCTTCACAAGCCTGGGAAGAAATAATTATTCCATAGATGAAAAACCTAAGGCCCAAGTCCTTGTGCTGGGCTGTAGCAGGCCAGGGGTTTAGAAGCCCCTGCTCTTACTGACCTCAACTGTGCTGTAGCAGCTACTCCCTACCCCTGCCCCCACCCCCAGCCCCACCCCCACCCCCACCCCTGTCCCAAGAGAGTCAGAATAAAGGTAATGTCGAGAGAAAATGGAAGTAAAAGAGGTAGTAGAGAAATGGACACACTGGGAACAGCTCAAAGCCTGAGAGCTGGCAGCAGGAGAGGCTGGGGGAGGGGCCTTTCCATCTTGAACTTTGCCAAGAGGGACACTAGCTATAGGCTGGGGACCAGCATAGACCTTCAAGCTTTTGCCAGCAATGCTCTGAGCAAGTCTCTGAGCTCCCACCTGCTGCAGATCACACCCCTAGTCAGCAATGTCAAGGGGACAGAGACGAGCCGAAAGATAGATCCGGCCAGGAGTCAGCATAGATCTAGCTCCAGGGTTGAGCACAGCTCAGAGGAGCCCTAAAACACCCTTTCATTCCTAGGCTCCAGATATCACATCATCATAGCAAAACAAACAGAGAAGATGGCCTAGAGGGGACAGAGACACCACCCATCCTGGCACAGGTTGCTAACACCTGGCCCAGCAGCCATTTTTTGTCATGACAAGGGTCAGCAACACAGCCCAGGCAGAAGCTTGCCTCCTCCTCATTGATATACACAGGGTTCTGCTTTAGGTCAGCCCCAGCTAGCAATTTATACTCTTCTAGAAGCTTCATTTTGCCTTCTGATTTAATAGGTCTGAGGTACAGAATGGCAAATGGCAAGATGTGTGTGTGTGTGTGTGTGTGTGTGTGTGAGAGAGAGAGAGAGAGAGAGAGAGAGAGAGAGAGAGAGAGAGAGAGAGGTGGGGGGGGGGGATGTTCATTCCATGCATCCAGTGTCTTAGGCCATGCTGCCTCTCAGGACCAGGAGACGAAGCTAATCACCAAACAGGTAAATACCTTCTGGGGAGAGGGGCACTGTTCACTGGGAGGCCCTGCTGTCTTGTAGGGGCAAGACATAGCAGGAGCATCTAGGGTAAGTCTACATGAAGACTCAGGTAAACAAGGATCTCCCTGGGGTGCCTCTGAGAGCTACAGCCCTTTCCTGGTCATCAGGGGGTTTGGAAGAAATCTTTTGAAAGCAATTGCTCAGGATGGCCTGCCCCTCCACTCTCTGCCCCTACGACATGCACAGACGCTCACCTTGGAAGCTTCTCCTGAGCTTGAGAGCCTTTCCTTCTAAGCACTGAACCTCTGATCCGCCCAAAGAGGGGCTGAACCTGTGTCACCTCGTGATCCTCAACTTGTGGCGACTTGAATCATGAAAGGACTGCTCAGTGAAACATGGATTCTGGCTCTCGTGGTTCTCTGGAACACCGAGGTGATAGGCATCTAGACGACTCCTGACTGTCCTCTACATCAGATGAGACGTGGGAGATGAAAGGACCTTGGAACCAGCACACCAGCAGTGATACCGGTCTTATTATCCCCCATAAAAATGGCACCAGTTAAGTGTCTCTCTGGGAAAGGACATGGCTGGGGAGCTCCTAGTTTTAGCGGGAGTGCGCGTACGTGTGGGAGCACAAGTTAGGCCAGGAAAGCCATCTGGACCCTGAAAGACCTGTGGCTTCAGGCAGCCCTCAACAGCACTGGCCTTGTTGGCCTCACTCCCTGGCTTAGTCAGGGCTGAGCAGAAAAAAAAAGTGGGGCGTCCTTAGTACCCCAGTCCTGCAGTTGCCCAGCTGTTAGCTACAGCCAATGGGTTACCAGGTAGGACGGAAGCCCTGTCCGGCCGTAAATGACCACTGGCTCCAGGCTGGCCACCCGCCCTGGCCGCCCGCACGGAAGGGCCGGACTTTACCCAGCAAATCGGGAAGGAACTGGAGCCTCTGAACTTGGGACTTGGGCTCCATCGATAAGGCCAGTGGACAAACAGAGGGCAGGGGCCAGAGCTCCCCTTTATACACACAGAAGCTTGGCTCCAGGCTGATACATCAAGATCTTTGCCCTTTAGTTCAAACAGGAAATCTTAAAATGGAAAATGAGCTGCGTAAGGAAGGGGCGCGGCCACCAGCCTACAGGGAAAGACAGCAGGTTGTTGGCTGAGAGTCCTGGGGCTTCGTGCAGAAGGGAGCTGGGCTGCACAGGGTGTTTAAAAGAATTCACCAGCTGTAAATGCCAGACAGCAAGCAGGCAGGTGAAGATGTTCAGTGGGCATCTAAAGGCAAGGGAGAGTCAGGAAGCTGGCTTGAACCAGAGCCTGCAACTTCTTCCGGGTGGGGTCAGCTTCTCCATCCATAAATAGGGCTGGCAACAGCATCCCCCTCCACGAACGCACAGGTAAACGAATGTCGTGAAGTACCATCCCAGGCACAGTGTCTGAATGGCCAGCTTTGCATCCTAATGGGGCCCCTCCCCAAGAGATATTTCACAATCGAGAGGGGAAATCCAAAATAAGATCTCTGGCTCCCCGTGCCACCCCCGTACACCTCCATGCTGCACAGTTCAAAGAAAATTGGGGGAAGGTAAATAATTAGAGAAGCTGAGCGGGTCTCCCTACTGGGGGATCCAAGTAATTATTCACCTGTAAATTACTCCTCTCACATTAATTCCACCTCTAGATCCTTCAGACAAGAGAAATTCATTTATTTACGTCTCTAACCCGGCTGCTTTGGTAAACATCCCAACAAGTTTGCATGGCCCATTAAAAGGGGGAAAGAACGAGACAGTAGGAGAGAGGGAAATTAACATGTGGTCATTACTGGCATTTAGAAGATTACCTCCAAGGGTAATTAATGGGGAATCAAAGCCAAGGCAGACCTCATATTCAAAGGGGAGACCATGGCAGCCAGGAGGGGCCTGCAGGAAGCCTTGGCTGCAGATGTCCTGGCGTCCCACTTGCGGGATGGAGCCTTCCAGCAATCTTCCTTGCTGCCCTAAAGCAGTGGCGTGGGCTGCACTGACTGTAGAAACAGCTCTTCCTATGCAGTGAGGTCATTCTTGATTCTTTCCCACCTCCCTCAAAAACTCAGGCCTCTCCAGAACATTCCCAAGCCAACCTGGCTATTTCTGGACCTGGCACATGGACACTCATTAAGTAGTTACTGAATGAATGGATCCACACAGCTGTTCGTTTTAGTGCCATAAAGCCTCTCAAAGTTGCCTAAGCCCATATTCGGCCCCCACCCCTGCCCCACCCCACCCATGAAACTAACAAATCAAACAAGGTAATCATCTTCCAACTCCAACCAAAGAGGAGAAAGTTGTAATTTAGACAGTTTTCCCTAGAGCCAGACAACTGAGGGACGAGGTGAGCCCCAGATCACCTGTGTGACCCTGGAGAAGTGGATTGACATCTCTGAACTTTAGCTTCCTTGTCTACAAAAAAGAATGGAAATAGCAGTTCCTCCCTCCGTACAGGCAGGTGCATTGTGAGTTACTGGAGAAATACATACCATCTAATAAGCATGCACTGCTAGCTTCAGTGATGCTACTCATGTCATCCTGCCAACGTTCTTGGTGTCCTCAAATGAAAGACAAAGGAACATCTTAGAATGTATTGTGAATACTGGGACCCACTTGCCTCTTAAACTCAGTCCTCACCACTTCCCAGCCCTCTTCACTCTAGCCACAAAGTCCTTTGGTCTCTCAAAAGCTTTTTCTACCTCCACAGCTAGCTTAGGTTGCATCCCAGATGCTGGTAGTCCAGGGCGAAGCCCCGGGGGAAATGACTTCACAGGAACCCATCTTGCAGAACACATATGAGGCTGGAGTCTGGCCTCTTTGACTGGCCTTTCTAAGCATACATGTTGTCTAGAAGTTTTCTGCTCACCTTGACACACTCAACAGCCTCGTGATCAGGAACGTGACTGAGTCAGCCCTGTTTTAAAATGAAGGAGCTGTGGTCTCCAGAGAGGGCAGTGACCCATTCATGATCACCATGTAGTAACAGAGGGGACATTTTCTGAAGTTCCCCAGTCTGGAATGCAGCTCGGAAGCTGGTATTTACCTAGTAGTCAATAAGACTGAGCTGCAGTCCTCAGTACTGCATTAAAGCAAGAGCGGGGGCTCGTGTCTATAAACCCAGAACCTGGGAGACAGAAGCAAGAGATCCAAGACCCAAGGTAAATGTGGGCCGTAAAGTGAGGCAGAGGAGATTAGAGAATCAATGTCAGCTAAGCCGGACAGAGTGGTGCAAGGCTGTAAATGCAGCTGCTCTGGAGACTGAGTCATGGAAATGCCAAGTTCAAGGCCAGCCTGTGTCTCAAGATGAGTTCAAGACCAAATAAGGCAGTTTAGTGAGACCCTGTCTAAAATGTAAAACCAGAAGACCGCAGAGATAAGTCAGTGCTGGAGAGCTGTCTGGCATGCATGAGGCCTGGTATTTAATGCTCAACACCAAAGGGGGCGGGGCATGAAAGAAGGAGGGATGGAAGAGAAGAGTAATGAAGAGAAATAAGAAGAGAAGAGATAAAAGATCAAGTTGAGGCAAACATAGACATCAATATTAGGCCCAGAGACAGCTCCAGAGAACCTAGAGGGGACTCAGAACCAGGAGCTAAGGGAAGAGATGTGGCGGGGCAGAGATTGGAAACACACAATGACAAACAATGACAGCAAAGCTGTCACCACGACCGTCATCCCCAAAACAGCAATGTGCACTTACTCAGCATTTTCCTCCAAGTACATTCTATGGGCCTCATTTTAATATTTCACTAAAAGGATAAATGATCTCACAATGCTAGCAGGCATGTCAACAGACGTGAACAGTACAAGGGCAAGGCCAGCTCTAGAGCCCAGCCCAAGGCCTGGCCTGGTGCCCTCAAGAGATAGCAAAGGTAGAGAAAGAAAGAAATGACAAGATAGCACAGATGTTATGGGGAATCCCCAGGATGTCCTTAAACTCATATTTATGAATAAGCTCAGAGTATTATTATTGTCATCTTACTATTATCTTGTTTTCCAAATGACTGCCTAAGCAATTATGTAAGTTAAAAATAGTGTCTGAGGAAACCCGAGCCCCAGGACCCTCATGCTCCTTAAACACTAGTTTCTACTTAGCATCTTTATTGAAAGGATTCGAAGGCACACATATAAAGTAACATCTGGAATACAGCTCAGTTGCCTGATTGCTAGCTTAGCATCCACAATCCTTGGGCTAGATCCCCAGCACCATATAATCCTAGTGTGGTGGCACAACACATTGCAGATAGGGGCAGGGGGATTAGCATTTTGAGCTCACCCTCATTTATGTAGGGATTTCTAGGCCAACCTGAGCTAGATGAGGCCCTGCCTCAAAAAAAAATATTATTTTTCACTTCAGACATGAAATCTGTCTACCAGGCTATCATGTCCAAAACTGTTTAGAGACATAATCTCTAGGCTGCAGTCTCTAACCACTAAAGAATTGATCTGGAAATAAATAAGGAAAGGGTAACAAGAGGAATGTGGTTTTGACAGTGTCTGAGTATAAATCCAAATAAGGCCAAGATCACAGAAGAAATTAAACTGTGCCTTTGAACATGATTAGAACATGCCGCTGACAGACCCATTTGCCTGCGCGCACACACAGCCGAACAAACTCCATAGATGGGTTATGGACGGATGGTAGTGTGGGTTTGGATGGAAGAAGTGCTAAGGTTCTGTAAACTAAATATCCAGTTTAAGGGTTTGGGAAATAAACACAAAACAAAACAAAGAAAACGTTAAAACCAATACAGACCGGAGCGGAGATCACTGGAAGCTAAGACACAACAAGCCTAAGTTTAACAAGGTCAGAGCTGGTTCTTCATCAGGTTTAAAATGATTGATAAATTCTGAGAGAGAATGATCGAGAAAATTATAAAATCGGTAAGCTTAGACAGCCAGAGTCAATGGTCTTATGGGGCTTCTGTCCGTCATGTCCTGGAGACTCCTGACCCTCTCCTACAGTTATAACAATGGGGTTAAATTGTGAAAAGAGGTCACAGGGGTTGCCTTCTGCACTTGAGAGACTGGGACAAGCAAGGAAGCTGAGGCAGGAGAATTACAAGTTCTAGGTCAACATCATCAATTGATAACAAGACTGGAGAGAGACAGAGAGAGACAGAGAGACAGAGAGAGAGAGAGAGAGGGAGAGAGAGAGAGAGAGAGAGAGAGAGAGAGAGAGAGAGAGAACTCTCAGTGTAGCTCAGAGGCACGTCCCTAGAATATGAGGCCCAGTGTTCTGTACAATAATGATGACAAAAGTCATCATTGGGATGCTAAAAGTGGAACATGGGTGCCGACGGTGTAATGGTGAAGGAGTAATAATCAGTGCTTGAACGAGTGGACTGAGATGCAGGTCAGTGGTAGGCTGCTCACCAGGCATGTACAAAGCCTTAGCTTCAACACCTAGAATTAAAAAGTACATACACTGTGAGTGACTTTATGCCAGTGAAATTTAAATAGATAAAAGAGATCTTATACTTCTGTACAATTACGATGTGCAAAATCCACTAAAAGGAATTAGAAATTCCACCTTTTTCTTTAACCATAAAGCCTAATATATGTATATATGTGTGTTTACACAATATACAGTATATACATATATGTAATATATAAATTACATATATGGGTATAATATATAATATCTATTAGACTTTTTAATGGCTAAAGAAATATATTAGATTATCCTAAAGATAATTTAATGTTTAACATATATGGCATATAATGTAACATATATCTTAAAAAGAACTCCCATGGATCTAGGGAGATGGTGGTTCAGTGAGTAAAAGTGCTTGCTACCACACATGCTGAGGACCTTGCTTGAATTCCTAGCCCTCATGTGAAAAGTTTGATGTAGTCATGTTCTTGTCTATGACACTGGTACTGTGGGGACAGAGAAGGAAAGTCCATCCATGAGGCTTGACGGGCACCAGCCGACCTCCAGGCTCAGTGAAGACCCTGTCTCAAACGAATAAGGTAGATTGAGATAGAATAGGTCACTGAATGTCCTTTTCCAACTCCCAGCACATGCACCTGCGTATATAGGACACGTATATCATACAGCACAGCCTCAAAAACAGAACTCCCAGGTCCCACAATTCCAACACATGCAGCACAGAGAATAAATTTCCCATCCATTTGCTGAAGAAAATATACCTATGTGAGAAGAAAAAGAGAAAGAAAAGAAAGAAAGAAAAAAAGAAAGCTAGCCAGCCTTGTCACCTGTGAACCTAGATGCAAAACTGTATGCACAATGTAGTTCGTCCACCTCCGTGGTTTCCCAACTCCCAAATATTGTGACCCTTTAACAAGTTCTACTTCATAACCATAATTTTGATATTGTTATGAATCATAGGGCAAAATATCTGATATGCAAGATATTTAATATGTGACCCCTATGGTGGTCATGACCCACAGGATTCTAAGCAATGTTGTGTTGTGTATATTTTTGCTATTCATCAGTGTAACAGATTTTTAAATTTTTTACTATTTATTTTTATTCATTATGTATACGTGTGTGTGCTGGAGGTTGGTACCCACCGAGGTCAGAAGAGGCTGTCCAGATCCCCTGGAGCTGGAGTTACAGGGAGTTATGAGCCACACGACATGGGTTCTGGGAAGCAAACTCGGGTCCTCTGGAAGAGCAGTACATGCTCTTAACTGCTGAGCCAGCCCTCCAGCCCCTCACAGGAACATATTAAGGGAGACAAGCACAAGACTGTGAGTAGTCACACAAGAATGTCTCTTAGAAGGCAACAGCAACACACGATTTGGAGGCGAAACTTAGAAAACTAGAAATAGAAATTTCCCTAATTTGAAAAATTACAAAAATACAAAGCAAGCATCATACTTAGTGGTGAAGTGATAAACTAATTTCTTCACGGTCAACAAAGCCACCATCTTTATTTTAGATAGACCTTTCTGGAAAAGTAAACACTCTTAAATCACGAATGATGACATTTATTTAAAAAAAAAAAAACACTTAGGAAAACTAGAAGTTACTGAGAAGAAAGAAAAATTATCAAGACCATTATCATTACAAGATAAACTGTTACCTTTTTAAAAATGCAGTAATCGTGAGTTAATATGAATTTCAAAATCTAAGTTGAATGGGTATAGAGGAGCTCAACTATCACTTCTACAGATATCCATTTCGTTTTGTTTGGGGTTTTGTATGATTTTGTACGAATTATCACTTCTTCCATCCATGCCTGTCCTTGCAGAAAACCTGGGTTCAATTCCCAGTCCAAGTGAAGACTCACAGCGCAGCGTTAACTCCAATCCTAAGGATCCCATGCCCTCTCTAGCTTCCTCCGGACACTGCATGCTCATGGTGCATAGATCTAAAAATAAAGTACAACTTACCAAAGAATAAACCCTCTTTTTAAAAGATAGGTCTCTGTGACTCTAGTTGGCCAGAACTCAAAGTGCTCCTGAACCTCCTAAGCTCTGGGATTTCAACTGTGTGACACCTTGTCCAGCTCTCCAAAAGTAACTACAAGACCTCAATGGACAAATTCATAAAATGCGGTTTCTGTTGTTTTGTTTTGTTTAACCGGTTCTGTTGTTTGGGGGAAGGGAGGGGAAACAGGGCACAAAGAGGAAGGGAAAGGAAAACAAAACACCAGCAGCTTTTCCGCAGGAACTGGAACGTTGGCTTTGAAACATTCAAGAAAGAGCAAAAGGCCAGAGATGAACCTGGGCTAATCCCAGCACTCAGAAGGTGGAAGCAGAAGGATCGGTTGGTCAAAGCCATCCTCAACTACCTGACAAGGTCACAGCCGACCTGTACCCCGTGAGAAGATAAAAAGTAAGTTGAAAAGAAAATGGTCTATTGTACAGTGTCTGCAACTCACCAGGACCACTGATGCTGCCTCCTGGGGATCCCCAGAATCTCCAGGTGCCCAGTGGTCCTTTATGCTTTCCTCACACTGTGAGTCCCAACCTACGCAATGCTGATGTTGATTTAAAAAAAGGTTTAAATCATGCAAAGCTAAGAAATGTCTTGATAAACAACATCTAAATATGTGGAAAAGAAGAAATGTTCAGCAAACCAGAAAGAAATGCTCACCAGGCTTCCGCCAGACAGGCACACTCAGCCAAGACCAAAGATACTTCACAAGTGTAGACACGGGGCTATGTGTATCTTTCTGAGCTTAACTATTTTAAAGAAGCCCTAGTTCACTGAACGATGCACTACACAATTCTAGGCTCAGCATCTCAGTGGTAGAGCCCTTTCCTCCTATGGACAAGGCCCTAGGTTTGATCCCTGGTAGTGCAAGAAAAGAAAAAGTCATTTAAACTATTGCTGAACATTGATGGGGCTGGAGAGATGGCTCAGCGGTTAAGAGCACCAGCTGCTCTCCCAGAGGACCTGGGTTCTATTCCCAGAACCCACATGGCAGCTCACAACTCTCTGTAACTCCAGTTCTAGGGGATCTGACACTCTCACACAGACATGCATGCTGGCAAAACACCAATGCACATAAAACTAAATTATTAATTTTTAAAGAAGAATTAAAATGTGGCTGAGAGGGTGCATCTCAGTGGTAGTGCTTGCCTGGCATAGATCAGGCCCTCGGCTCACTTGGCAGCACTGTGAGAAAAAAATAAAGGTAAAAACTGTAAATGCATAGAAACAAGGGTACTGGAGATGTCCGAGTGGTAGCCATGGCTCTCTTCAAATGACAAGATGTCATCTTTTTCCTCCCCTTTTTTCTGTAGTTTCTAATTTTCTACAATGAACATGTATATCTTTTATAATCAAGAAGGGGGAGAAAAAAGTACTTTGTTTAACAACACAAACCCCTAATTTCAAAGATAAACACCAGGCAGTTGAAGGAAAAAAAAAACCCAGTAGGTATAAAAATAACTTCCCTAGGTTTGATCCTCAAACAGCGAGCTACAATCTCAGGAACTCTTTCTCCCCTGAGGTTTTCTGAGTCCCAAGTAAGAAAATTGGGCCAAATGTGCCTGTTGGATTAGATTGTTCCCTAGGCAGGTAGGAAAGAGAAAGCTTTTGCGCATTTAAGGAAAAGGCACACCAGGCCTTATTTTTAGATTTACTGTAATTCAGTCTCCTAAAGGACGCAATAGCCAAGTGAACTGGGAAGTTGGTTCTTCCTTTTCAGGCATCATAACTTGCTCTTGTTATTGTTGAGAGTGGAGTGCTTGCACACAAATCTGTGTGTGTGTCTATGTGTGTGTGCATGTGTGTATCTGTGTGTGGGGATATGTGCATGTATATGCTTGTATGTACACGTGTGTGCATATATGTGTATGTATGTATCTGCATGTATACAGAGGAGTATAACCTAGCCTCATCACAGGCAGAATTCCCTTTAGTTTATCTCACTGTCTACACTTCCCTCATTTGGTCCTAGCCCCTTTGTTGGCCTCACGGGTTACCGATTTCTCCAAAGGGAGATTAGCATCTCAAGTACTGATGCTAACAGCAGCAGCAGCGATGGTCAGCTGAGATGGTAGCCCCAGGATGTAGATACAGAAGCCAAGAGATGACCCGTCTGTGCTTTGTCAGAGACAGGGACCAACACACGAGACTGAACACAACAGTTCAGTTGTTTTCCCTGTACCTAGCCTCTAACCTTCAGCCTCTCTGTGGTATGTCACCTAACAGAATGCCAAAAGCCAGGTCCAGCACTCCATTCGGAACTCTCTTACAGTCTTCTATATAGAGTGGCACCTTCCTATATCCTAGAGCCCACAGGAGGTAGAGGCAGAAAGAGAAAGGAGTTCAAGACCAGCCTCTGCTACAGAGTGAGGTTTAAGCCATCTTCAGCTATAGAGACCTTGTATTTAGATAGATAGATAGATAGATAGATAGATAGATAGATAGATAGATAGATAGATAGAGATAGATAGAGATAGATAGATAGATAGATAGATAGATAGATAGATAGATAGATAGATAGATAGATAGATAGATAGATAGATAGATAGAATATAACCAGTTTAAGTTTTCTGTTGTGGGCCCAGACAATTTAGGTATTTAAGTGTACCAAAGAGACTTACATTATAATTCCACTGGGTAAAGGTCTAGTCGGTCAGAATTCTACTACATTAGGTCCAGACTGTAAGAGGACTCAACTCAAACCTCACCTCCATTGCTCACCCCCTAAGCTACATATACTAGGTATTCCAGAAATACATATAGAAAAGTAAAAACAAAAAAACCAAACAAACAAAATATAAATCACCAGTCCTTTAGGACCTTCAAAGAATGACTTTCAATCCTCCCCAAATAAATTTCAACTTTTCAGATATGTTTGGTTTCTGTCAACCCAAAAGTTGAAGAAAGCAAGCAAGTTGGGGGAACACAGTTCTGCTGCTAGAGCCTAGGCAGCCAGATGAATTCGCCCCACACTGTGGTGGGTTGGACTACGGTGGCTGCTGGTGCTCAGCCACCGACTCCACTGGGGCCTGAGTTTTGAGGAACCGCAGCCAAGTGCGCGCGCGCGCGCGGGAGGAGTGTGAGGATTGCCCTGTGTCCTCCGCTCCCCCACCACAGTTGTCTGGCCTGAATTTTTCTGGACAGCTACAGACTGTGCAGACACTATGTTCCCTGGATTTACAACTCCTTTTATAACGTTTTGGGTGAGGCCTGAAGCTTTACATGTACGGATGTTTCCTTTGATTGTCTTTAAGCGAAATGGGATTTCGTACCAGAGACCCAGCTGACACAGGAGAGGGACAGGCTCCAGAAAAGCATCAGAAAGTGCTGGCTACGTCCCTCTCAGCTTCCAACCTTGGCATCTCGGCCTGGGCCTAGGAAACAGGGGGGAAAGCTATCTTCTTAGAGTTGAAAGTTTATCTTAGAACTAGCTCTACATATCCCCAGACTTCAACAGCCCCCCAGATGCCCGGTTGAGCCGTTCTCAGCGGCACTGTTACTGTCTTGTTGTGATAAAATATATTGACAAGAGCAACAAAGGGGAAGGGGAGGTCGCTTGCTCCCGTGGGTGGATAGCACAGTCTTTTATGGCCAAGAAGGCGTGACAGGGGGATCTTGAGACGGCTGCTCATGTTACATACCCCGGCAGGAAGCAGAGAGGAATGAGTGCTAGCAGCTTTCTCCTTTTTTATACGGTCCAGGGAATGGTGTCACCCAGTTAGGGTGGGTCTTCCTACATCAATCAATCTAAGTAAGAAAACCCCTCACAGGGATGCCCACAGGCTTGTTTCTCTGGTATTCTAGGTTTTTCCAAGGCGACCCTATTAATCCACTGCGCTATCGATCCCCAGAAGGCAAACACTCTGAATTTGTAAATTCTCCTCCTCATCAAACCTCATTTTAACCCCAGTCCAAGTTTGAGATGCGTTTGTTTTCTCTTCTTTGTGTTTGTTTATGTTTTAGTTATTTATTTGGAGGGAGGGGGTGTGTATTCATCACAGCACATGGGGGGTGGGGGGCATGTCAAGAGGACAACTTTCAAAAGTTGCTTCTCTCTTTCCACCACGTGGGTCCCCAGGATTGAACTCAGGTCATCCGACTTAGCAGCAAATGCCTTTGCCCACGTAGCCAGCTCATCAATCCTGTCTTAGTGTTGCTGGTACAGAGTCTCATTCTAGTCCAGGCTGACCTAGAACTCCCTGCACAGGATAGGCTGCCTGTAACTCAAGGCAACCTACCGCAGCCTCACTCCTCACAGGCGTGAGCCACCACACCCACCTGCTCATAGTGCTTTCTGGGCCATTCAGGGATGTGGGACACTTCAGTTTGACCCCACATATTCCCAGCTGAGGACCTTCTTTGTGCTCCTGCTGGGTCAGCACCGAGAAGGTAAGACAGGAGGATTGCCACAAGTTCAAGGCCAGACAGATGCATAGCAAGACTCTGTCCCAACAAAAAGCAAAAGCAAATGAAACAAAACCAGTAACACTTACAGAACACAGCCCAGTATAGACAGATGCGGGGAGGGAGATGTAACCAGGGACTCAGAGGAGTGGTCGCATTTCCTCTGGAAGGCACAGGTGGCCATTACATAACTTGTGTCAGCTTTGCGAGACAGTCACTCCAGAGGACCAAAAATAATTTTGGATGAATTATAAATTATAACTCTTCTGAAACATTTCTATGTCTTTTCTTCCTTTTGTCCTTTCTTCCTTTTTTCCTTCCTTCCTTCTTCCTTTTTTCCTTCCTTCCTTCTTCCTTTCTTCCTTTCTTTCTTTCTTTTCCTGCCTTGTAAACCCTCAGCTGGGATCACTTCTTGGTGACTTGTATTTTTTTTGTGTGTCTTTCGATGACCATAAAGGTTTTATAAGGAGCTGAGTGTGTGGTGACTCACACCCGGAATCCTAGATTAAAAGGCAAGGACAGGAGGATTGCCTCAAGACTGAGGGAAGCCTGGGCTACATATCCCATGTAGCTAAGGATGACCTTAAATTTCTGACCCTCTTGTGACTGCTTTGAAAGTGCTGGGGTTGCTGACCTGTGCCACCACTTCCTGTGCTACCACTTCCCGTGCCACCACTTCCTGTTTACCCATTGCTGGGTACTGAACCCAAGGATTCATATATACTAGGTAGCCAACTGAGTTAACCCCCAGCCTCATGCCCTACTTTCTATGTACCCCTCCGGCTGGCACTTCTTCATTTTGCATAGACAGCTGCTGTCTAGCAACACTCAGCACAGCAGAAAAGCTAGTTGAGGTCAGCTGTCTTTAACGGGAAAAGACCTTGATTGCTTTACAGTGCTCAGGGAAAGGCAAGGCTGCCAGGGCTAGAACTACAGGAGAGAAGTTAAATTCTAACTGGGGAGAAAACTGCCAGTTGCTTGAGAGAGGGAGGGCCAGGTAGTAAGG